>NC_046658.1:157180534-157183043 GCF_010883055.1 Belonocnema kinseyi | reverse complement strand
CCTAAGCATTTTTAGTGGATAGAATTCACCGTTCGTTTAGGTTAGGGATGAATTATGACACGTCAGAAACTAATTTTCAAAAGTCAAAACAGCAAGTCCGACTTGGCGAACAAGAGTTTTAAAAAATGTTCGCATATTAATAAAATTACTAATAATTAGGTATTTGGGATCACAAAATCGAAATCTGATACTTAATTTTGAAAATTCTAAATCGAGGACGCAGCCTCGTGGACCAAAATTATTTAAAATGTTTCGAACTCACTCCACCTTACTATCACCAATTTTATACAGATCCAAACTTTTGTGCTATTTTAGGTCCGCCGAATTGGATCCTCCATTTCGAATTTTAAAAATCTATCTGCAGAATTTTTGCACGAAGTGTTCTTTTTTGCCTAACTGTGAATCGGTAAAAAAATAATATAATTTTAGACTTAATTACTTTCCACTAACAAAAATCAATTTTCAACGGAAAGAGTTAATTAAAAAGGAAACAGTTAAGTTCTAAATTCAAAGGATAAATTTTTAATTGTAAAAAACGAATATTTAAGAATGTAGTTCAGTTTTTAACCCAAAAATTATGTATTGAAATCAAGAACTTTGGAGTAGAAAAATAAATTTTTCATTAGCTAGTTGGAATTTCATCCCAGCAGTTGAAGTTGAATTTTTAATTAAAAAGAAAAATTTGCAACGGAAAATGGAGTAGCCAGATTTTCAGTTAAAAATTCATTTCCAAACAAAGAAAAGAATTATCTGCCAGCATTTATTCAATTTTTCAACAACATATATGAATTTTCAACTCACCATGTCGCCTTGGTACAAGTAACTGATCGCGGCTAGTATTTTCTGCAGGAGTCAAATGCATAGAAGTACTAGGCAGTCTGATAAGTACCTGA
Organism: Belonocnema kinseyi; assembly: GCF_010883055.1. Taxonomy (NCBI): domain Eukaryota; kingdom Metazoa; phylum Arthropoda; class Insecta; order Hymenoptera; family Cynipidae; genus Belonocnema; species Belonocnema kinseyi. The sequence goes on along the minus strand of NC_046658.1, from coordinate 157,182,150 downwards.
CAATTTTAAGAGATGGCATTAGTATTCACTAATGTGAACCATTTTCGTCGAGCTTGATCCTTCAAATGAAGCCTGTCAAAACTTCAGCCATTTATGTTTACGCATTTACAAGTTACAGCACTGAGAAGCGACTAACCTCCGAGTTTTTTTTAATCTGGAAAAATCTGAATTTCATGTTTTGATCAAACACTACTATCTACGCAAGAAAACGATATCCGAGACCAAGGCCAAGCTGGATAAGTATTACCCGGACTCTGCACCGTCGATTGCAACGACTCATAAGTGGTTTACCGAGTTTCGTTGTGGCCGTACGAGCACAGTTGATGCTGAACGATCTGGGCGCCCAAAAGAGGTACATACACCAGAAAATGTCGAAAAAATCCATGATATGATGTTGAATGATCTCAAAGTGAAATTGAGAGAGGTAGCTAATGCTGTAGGCATATCATTGGAACGTGTGGGCAATATCGTGCATTCAGTTTTGGGCATGAAGAAACTCTGTGCGCGATGGTTGCCGCGTTTGCTCACAGCGGACTAAAAACGAATTCGTGTGATAATTTCCCAGCAGAATTGGCATTATTTTCGTTTAAGCCGACCGAGCTTTTGCGCCGATTCATAACCATGGATGAAACCTGGATCCACTACTACACTCCTGAGTCAACGCAACAGGCAAAACAGTGGGTTCCACCGGGGCAAAGAGCTCCGAAGCGTCCAAAAACGCAACAATGGGTCGGAAAGGTTATGGCCTCCGTATTTTGGGATGCACATGGCATAATATTCGTGGACTATCTTGAGAAAGGTAAAAGCATAAACGAAGCATACTATTCATCATTATTGGACCGATTGAAAATCGAAATCGCCAAAAAACGACCGCATTTGAAGAAGAAAAAACCGTTTTATCATCACGATAATGTGCCTGTTCATTCTTGCTTAGTTGTACAAGCAAAATTGCATGAAATCGACTTCGAATTGGTTCCTCAGCCACCGTGTTTACCAGACCTGGCCCCCAGTGACTATTACTTGTTCCCTAACCTGAAGAGATGGCTCACCGGAAAGCATTTTTATTCAAATGAGGATCTCATAGCTGAAACTGAGGCGTATTTTGGAGACCTTCCAAACGAGTACTTTGCGGACCTTATCAAAAAGTAAGAAAATCGTTGGACTCGCTGTATCGACCAAAAAGGAGAGTATGTTGAAAATTAAAAACGAATTTGGCCAAAAAGACGTCTCCGTGGTTCATTTTTCAGGGACTTATCAGACTGCCTAGTATAGTGTCCAGAATCCCCGCCATATAAAGGTTCCGGAGAATCCAAATCATTTAATAGGCTTGTTATTTCATTTGCATTAAAACCCTCAATACTTTCAGGAGGTGGTGGAATCCACTCGTTCTCTCGCATTCTTAATGATTCTGTAAAAAGACTGCTGATACGAGGGTAGTTCAATAAGTCCTTAGAATGAAGTATAAAAACAATTTTTTTTGGGTACATTTTTTTTTATTTTTCAACATAATCTCCTTGGAAGTTCCTCAAAATAAGCACTTACAGAGGCAATGACGTCTTCGTTGTCTGGAAATCTCTGTCCACCGAGCCATTTTTTCAAGTTTGGAAATAAGAAAA
>NC_046658.1:157166442-157180434 GCF_010883055.1 Belonocnema kinseyi | reverse complement strand
TTATCTCATATGGAGTTAAACCCTTTAAATGAAAATGTTTGATTACCGCTCTGAACTCGTTTTTTTTTTCATTTTTCTTAACGAACAATTTTTTTTTCAATTTGTTATAAAAACACGTAAACTCAGAAGATGTGGACTGTGACTGCACCATATATCTAGACGGGAGTGGTGCTGACTGAAAACAGATGATTTAGAGCGATTCGCGCGCCATCTGTTGGTCATTCTAAGGACTTATTGAACTACCCTCGTATATAAAAAACTCATCTTATCTAATCCAAGCAAATTATACGTTACCAGTTTAGGACCTTTAATTATTTTAAATTCTTATTCTACGATCGTTGAGTCAAATTACTTAAATGAGTGTACATAAAGTATACAAAATATACAAATGTATATAAAATGGCTTTTGGTAAATTTTGATTAAACTTAGTAAAATTGTAGTTCTCAACATCTGGATCAACATTGTAATCGGGCATAAATTGCGAAAATGGACAGTTTTTGAGTCACAGAGAGTTAAACATGCAACCATATAAACAAACATTAGCGAATATCTTGAAAACTGCAGGTCTAAAAAAATGTTTCCAATGAAAGTTATTGGGCTCTGACGAGGAAAGGCAAATGAAGTTATGGCAATAAGAAATTGGTCAATTTTCAACTGCTTCTAATGTACGAGTACACTTGTCATTGATTGCGAATATTGGGCCATGAAATACGAAGCATAAATAGAAAATCAATATAGAGCCCATTAAGGCAAGTTATGAGCATAACTTAGTCATTGTCAAGCTAATGAAGGCAAGTCATGAGAAGGATGCTATCAAAATCTAGCCACTTAGGGCAAGTTATGTGCAGGACTTAGACAATATCCAGGATATATAGGCAGGACATGATCAGGATATTATTGAATTTCTAGCCAATGAAGGCAAGACCTGTGTTGGAATTAGGCATTATCACTTATGGCCTGAATGAGTTTTCGTGATGGATAACAAATTCTCCCTTGATGGCGTGCCTATCCCATGAACCATAATACACTGCTTCGAGCCTTGAAGCTCATGTACTATAGTATCCTTCTGTAGGAGTAATCTTTTCATCGTAATTCATACCGTCTTGCGCATTATTATCACTGTTTGGTCTTAATTGTTATAATCGTGGTTCTGGTTCTCGTTTACCTCTCTCAGCATCTTAATGTGGAATTCTTTGTCATTATCACCTTACAGTTTGTCTTTCACGTAAGAAAGTGCGAGTCTTACTTGATAAACCCCAATTTTAATTGTTATTCAGTTCCTTAGATTTTGCAAGTGATACATGGACTTTTTGGCATCAGCGCCTTCCAGGATAATTAAAAAGTGATTTTTGTTAATAAAATCCAAACAAAGCTATCTGACAAAAATCGCCTAGGTGAGAAACGTGTTGCATTTGTACTACTTGCTGAAAAAGTTTATTTTATATGTCCTTTCCTAGCCTAAACGATCCACCTAGACTTTGTCACTTGCCGCGGCTCATTAGCATCTTCTGTTATAAGTTGATGCTGATGTGGCGGAAAAAGAGTTGGCATTTAGCACTTCATATCTAGAAAAGTACGGTCCTTGAATTTTGAAAATGTAATGATCAGGTGCAAGTATTGAAACAGGTTTAACTAACTGCCCTCCTTTGCGAATACAATATGCCTGTCGCACAGCCCTGAAGAATATTAGTCATTTATTCATAACACAGCCACACCAAAAAAAATGTGTGCGGATCTTGTAACAAGAAGCTTTGGAAGCATATTTTCCCAGTAAAAACTGTGTGCTACTTCGAATGGGTCAACTCGAGCCTAACCTAGAAATAAATCTAACCTAGCGTAACGTAACCTAACCTCACGAAACACAATTAAAATGATTGTGTTGTCCCTTTGTGTTTGAGGTAACGTTTGAATTAACTTGGGCTTAACCTGCAAAGAGGTCAAACACTTGTTTTTGCTACTCTTTAGATCGTCAAGAAGGGTGCATATCAAATGGGCTGAATTCTTGAACCAGAAGCGGTGAGATCTGTCACATTCCAAAACTTCACAATTTTGATGTGACGCCTAAAATTAGCCGCAACCTACCTTATCCAACACGAAACAGTGTAGGAAACAGAGTCACGAATCTCAACGAATGTTAGAATAGAGTCTACAGACGGCATTCATCTACACCTTTAATATATATATACAGAATTAAAAATTTGTCATAAGGACAACCGCAAGATTTCGCCGGGAACGGGTGCTAATCTGGAAAGTTGCACCCGCTCCCAGCGAAATCGCAGTAAAATTTCATCCACAACCACGTCTCACGACCGTGAGATAGGTGGTTACAGTCTGTAAAGGAATCAATACGACGATCCAGCAAAAGCCTCGTGGACCCTAAGAACACGGAGCGACCCAAGGACAACCGCCTTCTGCATTTTTCCCGCAAGTGTTCTAGCATATTGTTGACACGAAGGGATGCTTTTCAGGCTATTAGCGAGTGAAAGCTTGGCACCTCCAAGAGCGCCGATGAGAAGAACGAGTAGTTTAACAGAATATTCTGGGTACAATCGTTGCAACTCCCTTAAAAGTTCTCGATACCTCTCTTTCTTTTCATTCTCCTTGGTTATGATGTTTTTGTCAGCTGGTGCCGAAAATTCGATAACGAACATGGTTCGCTTCTCGAATTCAAGAAGAACCATGTCAGGCCTCGAGTGTGCAACAGAAACTATTGCAGAGAATATTAAGTTCCAGTATATGCGACACTTCCCATTCTCGACCATTGATTCAATTTCCCTAGGAGAATTTAGAGGAGCTATATTAAGGTTAATGCCGTAAGAGCGACAGAGATGGTAATAAAGCACTCTTAGTGCCGCATTGTGCCTTTGAATGCAGGTCGTTCCCGCGTGAGTTCCACAATTAGATAGTATGTGAGCTAAATGCTTGGGGTGTGCATGGCACGCCCTGCAGCTATCATCGGGAATGTCTTGGCTCAAAATGTGGCGACGGTATGTTAAAGTGGAAATGACACCGTCTTGGCATGCAAAGATGAAACTCTTCGTACCAGACTTCAGTCTGGGCGATTTAAGGAAAGCAAACGTTAGCTCACAAGACATTTACTGATCCTTCACATTTCTGTGGAAGATACCGTGCATCCTCTTATCGAGGAGCTATTCGCGAAAGTTTTTCCCTTGCGCTTCCTTAATCCGGATTTTTAGGAGTGAGTACTCGAGATAGATAAGATTTGATGCATTTTGCTCACCCCTAATACTGAAGTCAAGTACGAGTGTTTCAGCAGCCTCTTCCGCTGCTATGTACAGAAACGCTCTTTGCCCACTCATTCGTGATTCCTGGCCATTTTAAGAAGAGAATCTCTTCCATTTGCAACCAGAATCTGTCGGTTGAGACGTTTGTATCTGCTTCGGAGAGTATCCTTTACAGATATCACATCCTGAATGCGGCTTTGTGGCACGCCCAGGTATGCATAAGTCTCTCCAGCGCAAAGGTGTCGTATGGCGCTTTTATCAACGAGCTCAGGATCTTCAGGGATGCCATTAAGTTTTCCTCCCTTCAAATAAACCTTGGGGCATTTGTCTAACCCAAATTCCATTCCAATTTCCTTAGTATATTGTTCGACAATCCCCAGGACAATCCCCAAGAGGAAATTGAAGAAAATCAAACTTCAGTCACAATGAGTCAAGAAAATCTAAACCAGGATAACAACTCAGACCCGCTTCAAATAATATTGGACAAGTTAGCGTTAATGGAAGAAGGTATCAGACGATTAAATTTAGAAAGCGGTAAAAGAGCGAACGAAATAAACATAATAGCAAGGCATAACAATTTAATAGAGACGGAAGACGGATCCTCACGCGCGGCTCCTGAAAATGGAAATAAAGAAAAAGTAATGTTCGTGAATCCTTACGTAGGCGAAACCACGGGATAGACCACGAAAGCATTAATTCAGAAAGAGCTCCCAGTCCCGCAAGTAGGTGAAATGTGTCAACAAACGTAGATTCCTTACATTTAATTGCCGCTAAAGAAATGGTCAGGGCCGTGGAAGTTTTAAAAGGTAGTGATGATTGTGGAGTGGAAGACTTTATTTCGATGGTGGAACGTGCACAAGGACATTGCTCCCAAAAAGAGTTGTTATTGGATTTCATTATAGTGGAAAAAATCACTGACCAAGCAAAACGGGCTATCCGATTCACCTCTATTAGAACTTATGAAGAATTCTTCGAGGCGCTTCGACAAATTGTCGGAATAATTAGTTCAGTCGAATTATGTCGGTCGAAACTCGAGGGAATAAAACAAGCTCCCTCAGAACCAGTACAAAATTATAACCTCAGATTCAGGCAACAATTTAATTAATTAAATTACGCGGTTCAAAATGAACATCCAAATAACACGATTAGGCAATAAGCTTTGCAGGTAGAGGAAAAATCGGCTGTTAGAAAGTACATAATGAACCTGAAGGAGGAGATAGGAACTCAAGTAAAACCGTTTAAACCGACTAATTTAAATCAAGCTCAGCAGGAAGCTCTAGAATCAGAAGTCTGGTTCAAGGAGAGAAACCAAGGCAGAATAAACACCTATCAAATCTTGCCTTCTAGGACAAATAGACCAGCAATGTCCCAGTACCCGAAATCGATTTACTCAAACCCAACCAAATATCCCTCAATAAATAATCCTCCAAATCACTCAATGTCCCTTCAACAGAGATTGCAGTTATTCTGCGGTTACTGTAAAAATGTATGTCACCAGGAAGCACAATGTTACACGAAAATGAGAAATTTTCAAAAAGGACAGTCATCGTCCCGACCACTAAACCAAGTGAACCAACTCCAGGTAGAAAATTCGAACAAAGAGCATTTCGAGGAGAGCGAAAGCGAGCAGGGGACACTGAACACAGAGTATCCGCTATCTCCGGACGGCGGTATTCTATTAGAGGACAATTGCATGGAACCAAAGAATTAACCCAGTTATTAGTAGACAGTAGACTTTGCGTTACCATCAGCAAAGAAACTGAAAAAGAGATACGAATGTCAGACGATGACATAAAATTTAAATTTATCAGCTCACTTCCAGAACGCAAAGAACGGATTAATTATAACACTATGGAGGAACTTAGAGCGAGGTTAAAATTACTACAGGAAAATATACGGTTGGAACATATGGAAGAATCACACAGAGAAGTGATTGAAAAAATTACCACGTCTTATCACGACATTTTTTCACTACCGGGTGATTGTCTTCTATGTATAAGTTTAGCTTCTCATAAGATTGTGCTCAAAGATGAAAAAATAATAAACTTACGTCAGCCTCGACATCCATAATCCTCGACCAGGCAGTACACTGCCTTTTCTACACTTGAGGGACATTTCCATTTTAACCGTATGCCTTTCGGTCTAAAGAACGCTATTGCCACATTCCAAAGAATGATGGATACGGCAGTAAGAGGGCTAAACGGGAAAATTTGCTTTGTTTACCTGGATGACATTGCCGTGTTTGAAAAAACAATACAAGAACACAACGAAAACGTATTCACATTGTTTGAACGTCTACGTGCGACGGGGTTAAAACTGCAGCCCGATAAGTGTGAGTTCTTGAGACCAGAACTCGAGTATCTGGGCCATTTAATTACAAAAGATGGAGTGAAGCCTAACCCAAATAAAGTGTCAGCGGTTAATAATTTTAAAAGACCAACAAACAGAAAGGAAGTAATGTCCTTCTTAGGATTATCCGAAAATTATAGTAAATTTATAAAAAACTATTCAACTATAGCAAAACCATTGACAGAACTGACAAAAAAGGATCAACGTTTCGAGTGGACTTCAGCCTGTGAGAAAAGCTTTCTAGAATGAAAAGATTGTCTTTGCTCCTCCCCCGTATTAAAATATCCAGATTACAATGAAACATTTACATTAACCACAGATGCTAGCAATGTAGGTTTAGGAGCAATTTTATCTCAAAAAGGACACCCCGTTTGTTATATTTCAAGAACATTAAACGCACCAGAGTTCAACTATACAACTACAGAGAGGGAACTTCTAGCAATTGTTTAGGCAATCAGACGACTACTGCAATTTTTATTGGGACGAAAGTTCATAATACAGACGGATCATCAAGCCTTGAAGTGGCTCTTCAATGTGAAAGATCCTTCATCAATACCGCGGCTGATGCACTCTCCCGAATGCATTCAATCAGGCATCTGGAAAATATTTCAGAAAATTTAACTGCAAACACAGAAGACAATACTGAAGAGCATAACCCCGAATCTGATGATGAGACCATTGACGACAATAATGACTCAGAAACTGAGGAAATTTGCTCTAACCCAGAAGCATTTGTAGAGGGAAAACCAGCAAATCAAGTTAATCAACCCATCGCAACAAGATTAAGAATCCACGAACCAAAAGACGAAAAGAAAATTTTCAAAGAATACTCTTCTTGGAAAATGGATCGCAGGCCGGGCAAGCTGAAAATCAAACCCGTAGCTGGTGGAAAAAACTGGATTAAAGTCAGCAAGAAAAGTATCTTCTCGTTGTTGCGAACACAACTGCCAGATTACAACGAAGAAGCTTGGATGAAATTAATATACACTAAGGTAATAGACTTCGCAACTACTAAAAACTGGAAGATATTGAAGTTTCACATGGAAGATCCGCTAATCACTAATATCGAGAGGGTACGCATTCGAGATATGTTGAATTTCCTTCTGCAAACAAAATTTACAGAAAATGAGTTTTTCCTCTGTGAGCGACCTGACAAACTATTAAACGAGGAAGAAAAGCAAAATCTACTAAGAGAACCACACGGAAACTTAGCGACCGGCCACTTTGGCGAAAACAAAACCATCCAAAGGTTACGTGAACAAACTTCTTGGGAGGACATGGAAAAGGACGCAATTGACTTTATTAAGAAATGTCGAACTTGCCAACAGAAAAAACTGACCCGAATCCGACCCAATGTAGAAGCCGTAATTCCAGAAATACCGACGGAACCAAACGAGAAAATCGCCATGGATATAGTTGGACCACTGGGCGTAACGCAATGCGGGAATAAGTACATCCTATCCATCCAGGACGTTCTCACTAAATATATTATCCTGATTCCTTTAAAGGAGACAACGAGCGAGACTATACTAACTATTTTACTGGATCACTACATCTACATTTTCTCTGCCTATATAAAAAGTCAAACAATTTTAATGTGCATTTTAAAAAAAATGTCCGCGTTCCCCTTCAATGCTGACTGAATTATTGAATGAAACAAATAAGGAAGTCCAACTATTTTTGGGTGAATTCAATCCTTTTTAGTTTAAAACGTCTAGCATTATTTTTTCATTAAGAATCAAAAATTGAATACATTTTTGTATGCCCCTGGACCTACAAAATGCCCCTAGGCCATTTTTTATTTAAAGGTTCAAATAAGCTATTTTTTGTGGATTACTTACTTTTTAAAATTAATTTGTTTGGCTGAAATTCGTCTGAAATTTTCCTCTTCGCAATAAGTCTGATCATTTTGGTAGTAATTCGGGATTTCAAAACCGGAATAAATTTGAGGAGTGGCTATAGAAGTCGAGCCGCTCGGGTTTGTACTCATGCATTTTCGGCTTTGCATGAGGCTGGCCTTCGCAGCATGTAACAGAGCCCACCCACCGACACGCTACAGTTGCATGTGTTTCTTCCAGATAGGAAAGTGGTGCGGCCGAAAAATCCCACGTTCTGGCAAGTGTTAATATTTGAATTTCGAACAAAAAATTACGGATTTTCTTTCTCCGGAAATGGAAACTTATTTTTTGGGAGTGGAAATGTCATACCATGTTGCTCGAAAAGTGTCTTTTGGACAACCCTAAGGTACTTGCATTTTTTACCACTTATCCGGATCAAAGACAACCATTGTTGAACCTTTGGGGGTGATTGATCTACTACTATTGTTCCCCATTTTGGCATATAATGACGTAGCGCGAACTGAAGACATTTTTTTAGGATCCATCTTTTTTGGCAGTTATTTTGGCATCCACCAGAAACTTTTTAGCCCTAACCAAAAGCAATTGCAAAATATTAACTTTGTTCTGTACGCCCTACTGTAGCTGAAATAGACATAGTTGAACCCACAAGCCGTAGGAAATATTTTTGCATTCTGCAAAGGTTTAAATAATGTTTATTAGAATTCATATGGTACCAGGTAAGCCATAAAAATTCACCTTTTGTCATAAAATGAGATTATCATCCTTCATTAATTTTCGCTTTCATTCTTTCGATAAATTATTTTCAAATTTGCAACCGATTCAAATCTAAATCAGACGAGTATTCTTTCATTAAAATACGTTTTCTTACGTATACCTATATGCTTCTCCAACTTTAAAAACATTTGCACCTATAAGTAAGATATGTATTTTTTCTGATCTCTTTTAATTTATGAAAATGATTTAAAGCGACGATAAGAAGAAATACATTGAGCGTTTCTATTCATAACCGTGGTAGTTATTTCGTTTTCATAGAAATAAAGAATTTGCACCTTTTATATTTTTTGTGAGGTTAAAAAACGAATGTTCACTTTAATGTGAATTACTTTCCCAAATTTATTCCATTATATTAATTTACTTTCTTCATTTTATTTTATTTTCCTGATGATACTCATATTTTCAATACCTTTTTTTACCTTTACGTTTTATTGTATTTTTTGACATTTTTTTTCGTGAGCTTTAGCCTTTTTTTATTTTGTCGATAGATAAATTAATATGCTTCCTTCTTTTATCTACTGGCCATTTAAATTTTAGTTATTTATTGAAGAAATTGGAACAAATTATTAATATCTCCCAGGTGGAAAAATTATATATAGTTCATATATAGTGTGAAGTTTTATATATAATATTTATTTGTTTTATACAAAAAATCTATAAAACAAATGCATATTATATTTAATGCCTCACACTATGTATAAACTATACATAATATTTCCGCCTGGGCTGTTATAATTTTAATTTTCGATTTTTCAAGGAAATTCAAAAAGTTGTTATGATAATCTTGTAGGATATTCAAAAAGCAATACTTCTCTTTTCTTGTCTATTTTTCATATCGTGCGTTATTTGGCTTAAACTGTTAATTTTCGTGTTTTTTGGCATTTTGTAAATGCTATAACTCTCATCATTTTTCTTTGTATCAAAAAAGGTCATTAGGATACATTGGTCACCTTTTATGTATATCCGTACAGAAAATTTTTGAAACATAGAAAAGTGGTCTTAAAAATGAGAGAGAAAGAGAGAGAGAGACGGCATTTAAGAACGTAATACATTGGTTTTTTTTTTTTAATCTAGCCTTCTTTAAGCATCTGTTGTGTTCTCATCAATAAAAAATCCCGATATGAATTAAAAAATTGACATCCTGAACTAACATTTTCAGTTGTATATTCCAGACACTTTTCAGAAATACGGTCTTATTTTTACAATTGCACGCTACAAGAGAACCGGGAGTTTCTTAAAGTAAAATTTTTTTTAGTAATTTATTGTTTCAAACGTCTTTATTTTCAATAAAATATGTTTTCAGTTTTTTATTTAGTTATTTGTTTCACATTTAATAAGACGCACGCATAAGTTACGAAAGGTAAACAGAGAAATTGTTTAATTATTGGAAAAACTGTTCTTGACTAAAAGACCATGATGAATGGTTCTGAAAAAGTTAACAGTGAACTGAACATAAAAAAGTTGGTAATTCTAAATGTAAAAATTATTCTTGACGCGTGTTAGAAAAAAAAATGTTTTAACGCTTTTGTGTGTAAACCTGTGGCTTACGCACGTGATACTCTATAATTCATTGTGATTGTTTCCCCGGATTTTACTGGACACTCCGCGTATTCTTCTTTGGCCAATCCTTCAACCGCTCCGCTATTCATGTTTATTTTCACTCGTTCTGGTATCCCAAAAAGAGAGGTATATATTGGACGAAGAATCGTGTTTCTGCTTGGTGTTTTTCCTAATATTGCATATACGTCCCCATTTGATGCAGATAATACAATTTGTTCTTCGGTTGGCATGGGATTCAGGACATGATTTTTTGTTCTCAATAAAATTGGTTTATCTGGAGGAAAAGCGTATCTTCGAAGTTCGAATATCCGATTCGGATAGTTGTGGGGAATCAGTCGAATAGATTCAAGATCTTCAAATTTATATCCAAGTACGCTGGGAAAAGTTTGCCTGAGATTTGAAGACTCCAGCCTCTCATGATGAGGTGGTTTGGCAGTTCGTGGAGACCTGACAGAATAATGAGGTGTGGCAAGAGATAGGGTTGTGTCTGGACACTGTCTGTCATTGGAAGAGGAAGATGGTCCACAGCGATAAACACCAAGATTAGGGTCACTATTAGGCAAATCCTTGGACTGTGGAGTAAATCCTTAAACAAAACAAAAAACAGGACTTGTTGCCTAAATATTCGAAAATCTTTCGTTCATGTACAATTAAAAAAAGTTGTTGAAAGTCTTTCAGGTTTTTTAAACATATTTTGATGTGTTCGAAACTTAAAATTACTTACAAATTAAGTGAGGTGTAAGTAACTCTAAATTTTCCCAGATATCTTATTGAAGGTATCAAAGATTTTTTTAAACTGATAACTAGTATTAAAAAATCATTTACAACAAGAATTTTCTCTTTCATGAAAAATATTACGAATCATTGAAAAGTGAATTTCATCATAAAACAAAATTACTCCCAGTACGCTCCTCCAACATATCGCAAAAGATTCGCTATAGGTAAGTTTTCCCAGCTCATTAAAAATCTTTTATTTTTTAATTTGAAGGTTTAGAAAATAATTAGCAAAGAAAATTCATAGGTTATTATGCCAATTTTACATAGAAACAGGTAAGAACTTGGTTTGTTATAACTTGTGTAAGGAAAATAATCAAAAATTTTACATACGTAATACTCCATATCTCTTTGCAATTAGTTCGGTTGAGTGTACTGGACACTCCGCAATTTCTTCTGCGGTCAATTCCTTAACCATGCCACTATTCATGTTTATTTTTGCCCTTACTGAATGCCCGTAAACAGGTTTAAATATTGCACGAAGAATTGTGTGTTTGCATGATCTTTTTTCCAATATTGCGCAGACGTCGCCATTGGACGTTGATAAGACAATTTGTTCTTCGGTTGGCATATGATTTAGGACAAGACCTCTTGTTCTCAATCGAATTGGTTTATCTGGAGGAAAAACGTATCTTCGGAGTTCGAATATCCGATGCGGATGGTTGTGGGGAATAAGTCGAATAAGTGCAAGATCTTCAAATCTAAATCCAAGTACGCTGGGAAAAGTTTCCCTTAGAGCAGGAGACCTTGACCTGTCACGAAGAGTTGGTTCGGCGATTGGTAGAGACGTGGAAGAATTATGAGTTGTGGGATTAGGGTCGTCATCAGCCAAACGCTTGGACTGCGAACTGTATCCTGAAATATGAAATATAGGATTATATATTTTTTTAAGTAGCTACAGAATCATGTGTTAGTATATGGTGAGTTGTAAATGAGGTTGTAATTGTATAATGTCTACCCATTCTTTTTTGACTTTGAGATAGGGATAAGTAAACATAGTGATGCGAAGATTCACCGTTTCGTAGTGATGAGTGTAAGTTAAAGTTCGGTTAGGTTTGAATAAATATAAGGTCAAAATTATTATTTATTTTTATAAACATATGGGAAAGAATAAGTCAAGTGAACCTACCTAAAATTATTGTTTTTTTTATCGGTTGGAAAAAGCCTAATCATGATCTCGACCTAAATATCTCGGTAAATGGAAAAAGCTTCAATAGTTTGGACTTTAGTCACCTCATTATTTCGTAATAAACCATAAACTACGCTAAATTCGAAGTAATACAGTTACGGCTTTCCGGCCTAATGCTGGACCACAAAGTGATCCTCACAAATGTGTTATTTCGTGAATGAATTGATTTCAATATTTCCTACTGCAGCCTTGTAACCTTCGCGCTGATTCCCTTCTAGCATCCACTAAAAAAAACGAAATGGGAAAAAACAGTTGACAAAAAGAAAACTACTCACTATTCCTGGATTTGAAATAATATATAGATCTGGATTATTTCTCTCTAATACTACCAGAGCTAGCAACGTTCAGGAACACTCCAGTTAAAGCTGGTGGATGCCTGGACACTCCAACGGATTGGAGAGCTCGCCATACTAGCTGACGCTCGAATGAATTTGTCAGGTCCTGCACGGCATTATAACGTTTTGTCTCTATACCTGGTTGCCCGGTGGAGGTAGTGAATACCGTTATGGGGTTCGGCGGCGGCTGTGATTGGCGGCTGACCTGGCTGACTAACATTAGTCAATTCAAATTTCTTTCCCGTAGTGACCGTACTAGGGGGGAGATTATTAGGTTGTGGTTTGTTGTCTCATCACTACTAGATGGCTTTCACGATAAAAACCTATTTCGCCATTTGATAGAAGGTATACAAGCAATGGATTAGTTAGTAAAACTCCTCAGTTCTGTTTAAGATTTGCACTAGAGCAGTTTATAAAGAACAGTATTAGGTGCAGTGATCGGTTTAAAAGTGAATCAATTAATATTTAAATTAATATTTGTCACTAGACGACTGAAGGTGTAGCTCAATTGTTCAAATATTAGAGGGACAAAATTTGGCTGCCCGTGGATTACCCGATCGCTTTTTTATTCTAATAATGGGAAAGTTTTTAAAAACAATTGAAACGATCGCGCAATTTGACCCCGTAATAAGTAAACAAACGAAGCGCGTTAAAGTTAAACAATATGTAGTGAAACTGCGTTAATATATTCTCTCACTTATATCCTACCATGTGTATATCCCTGATATAGCTCTGATTTCTATTTGCTTGGTATCCACCACCTCGCAATACCACGTAATAAAAAATCCAATTATCGCGAATCGCAACAATTACCCCTTAGCTGAGGAGCAGTGGTGGGATCCCCTCCTGGAGGAGGATATAAGTGGATGTTTACGTTCTTGAATACAGGTATAAAAACGTCTCAAGTGCAGTAAATCTCCTTGAGCGTATTTAAGAAATATACCAAATCTGATGAAACAGACGAACGACTTGCGCATGTTGTAATAACAAAATTCAAGGAACATCCCGTGTAGAAATTATGACTGGGTTCGGGCCGGATTCCGGTTGGGTTTCCCTGCTTGTATCCGGAATTTGGTAAGGTTGCCCTTTCGGATTCTGGTTGGTTTCATCACGCTGCGCTGGTCGGCTCCCGGCCGGCTTACGCGATCGGATCCCGGATACAAGTAGGGTAACCCGGTCGGAATCCGACCGGTTTTTGACTGGGCTCCTCGATCGCATTTTACTGGAGCCTTTTTACCACAGCGAACATATTCTACCAACTGGTAGAGATAAGAATCTTTGTCATGACTTATCACCACCTGTAAAAAGATGTTGGAATTTCAATTTAAGAACTGAATTCATAATAATAAATATATTAACTACAAAAATTGATTCAATGTCAGTACTAAAATATAGGTTATGATTCTTAAGTTTCTGTAAGAAATCGCATTGTAAGAAATTAAAGTTAAATTGTATAACAAATTTACCTTAAGCGTAACTTAGTTTGCATAGGTTTTTTTACACGATATAAAATAAATTTCAGGGGTTTCACGTGACAACCTAACCTATGAAACCGGTTTAGAAAATTTATTTAACATTAATGTTGAAGAATATTAATAATACTTACTTATTAACAAAATAATTCACTTACCTATAAAAACATCCGCTTGCTCCAGAAATTAGGATACTATTTTGTGAAATTTAACAAGTTTCTTAACGGAAAACCTGGCGTCCACCGATGTTTTACTGCGTTTTTAGCATTAAATACTCCGGAAGTCGCCGAATCGTTTTTACGTGCAAGTATGATAACGTAATTCAAAACCTCGTTCGGAAAAAGTTATTTCTCTTCTTATTACGTTTTTTTCTTATTCAAGATAATATATAAATACATTAAAAATAAGCAAAAATCGTATCACAAAAAAATAAG
>NC_046658.1:157136474-157166342 GCF_010883055.1 Belonocnema kinseyi | reverse complement strand
TACAAAAAATTGGTATTTCGCCTGTCAGATATTTACAAACGACCCACTTACGGCAGTCGCTTGTGAATATTTCTTAAGATGTTTTTAAGGTTATGATACTTCCATTATGCACCATTTTTGCCCGACTGGGTGCCGGTGGGAACTCGGTCAGATCCCGGCCGGGCAATTAATAAAATTGGATCTCGGTTTGACCCGGTCAGATTCTGGCCAGAAACCTTCTTCTGGTCGGGTCCAACCGGACTATTTCTACACGGGATGCACTGTTAAAAATGTTTGCAATTTTAATATACCTTTACTATACATTTGTATACTAAATCTAAGAACTCGATCTATGAAATAGTTATTAAGAGGCTGCGTAGTAAATTTAGTATACCTGTATATTGATCAATTCTTAGAGAGGCCAGGTAATTTCACTTCACGCAAATTAAAAATAATTTTTACAAGGTAATGGTATATTAAATTTACTACACGTATATGAATATTTCTTCCATTACATTTATAGTAAAATCGCTATCGAAATTTTTAACAGTGTCTCATGCGATTAAGAGAACTGTTAAGTCATTAAAGTTAGAAGCTTTCAATTTGTATCCTCAGTTTTCATTTTCAATAAAATCTTATCTAATGCCAACGTATTCATTTTGATGTTACAGCAGTCGAATCTCGATGTAACAAAATGTGATGCAATAATAAATGTGTGAGACATTATTTGTTTCATTTTTATCATGAAGAACAATATTTATTAATATAAATACTATTATTATGATGATGGTTAATTACTTTACTTCTGATCATTTATAATATAATGTTTTAAATGGTCTATGGACAACGAAACTACTAGGCTTTCGGACGGGGACAATTATAAATTCTCGTCGTTTAAATGAATATTTAGTTATGTTTAATTAAGTACTTCGTAACAAAGAAAATATTTGTTTGACGCTTACCGAATCTTCATCATAAAAATTTTTAAAGAATTTTTTTTCATGAAATTTTTAACAGTTTAGACCTTAAAAATGATATTTTAGGCAATAAAATAAAGCGTAAGAACGTTCTTTGCCCGCGGCAGCGTACACTCCACCAACAATTTCAGGAATTGGCAGAATTATTCCGAGTTGGAAAAAATACAACAAAATTTGGTATTATGTATGACGGGGTTACGGTCTTTTTTTTTTAAATGGTGGAAGCCACAACTTTTTTATCAGGAGGAAAAGCAGGCGTAATTAAATTTCCTATAGTTACACTCATACCCCGATTCTGTGCACTTCAATATTTTGCTAGCTGCACGCTTAACTCCCCCCCCCCTCCCTATCGGCACTTGATGGCCTACATACTGGAATAGTCAGTGCTGTTTCTGAAGTTGTTTACGTTGCTACTCAAAGCGCAATTTTTTCATACTGTTGTTCCAAGCTCTAAAACGAAATATGACGGTCCAGAGCTTGAAAGGGTATTTACCTAAATCATAGATAAATTGTAGTAATATATTCACCAATAGAATTCAGGATAACGGCCAAGGATGAGAGCAGAATAAAGGCTATCCTCATCTTTTATTATTAGACGACAAACTGATTAATATATTAATTAGAAACTTGATTAAAAATTTAGCTGATGAATATTGTACTACCTGATTAGGTTATAAAATATATACTGTGGTCGTTATCTTTTAGAGTAAAGGCGTCAACTTTGTCCTTCTGAAATAATTACATTTGATAAGAGTCAGTTTAAACGAAAATTACTTGGTTATGTCAACTTTAAGCAAAAACATCGTTTTCTAACTTCGACTTTCAATTACTGTGATAGAAACAAACAAATATATTTTTTTACCTAACTTTTCAACATACATAATATTAGAAATATGCTAAAATTTCAACTCAAATGATTCAATTATTTTTTTCTAAATATATACACCAGATTTTGATATCTCGAATATTAATATTAATACTAATAATTTATGATGCTTTTAAAGGATTTCAGAGTATTCCTTAGGAATGCCTAACACCTAAAAGGATTCCTTACGATCACAATATTTCGAAGGAATTTCAAAGCATTTCCATGCGATTAAAGAGCTTTCGAAAAGACTTGTATTAATTTCAAGAGATTCAATGCAAATTGTTTTTAATCAGATAAAAATATTTATTGCCTTTGAGTCTCGCTTGCGAGCCTTAATCATTTTAGAAATCTTACGTACACATACAATAAAAAATTTTGTTAATAGGTTAAAAATTTATAATAATTCAGGTTTATTCGCATAATTATAACGAATTTGATATAAGTGTTATGATCATTGATTATAATCATAAAGAATATATGTATTTGAATTAAAATTTTATAATACGTCATGTTTCGTGACTTTCAAAATTACTTAAATCCGAGTCAGTGCTATAAAAACATTATTACTCATTTATTAATTACTTAGTATTGTGATTAATTATTAATTAATAATGATAAGGCAATACAAATTAAAAATAAAGACTAATACTCAGAGTTCAGTATAATTAAAATCTCTGATCAATGGAAATCGAATTCGGTTTTCGGTGGATGCCATCTTCTTTGTGTCCCTTTGATACATTATTTAGTCTGAAAAGCGGAAATTCTTTTAAATCAATTTCCCTTTTATCTTAAAAAATAAGAAATAAATTTAAAAAGATATTTATATGTAATATATATTAATTTACGTTTAAAGTTTTATAGTTATTCTCTATTGTATTTTTTTCGAAAAAATATTGAGATTTAATAATTTTTTTAAATAAAAAAATACACAACATAGAACAGGATAAATAAATTAAGGTATTTATATTTTTTACGCTATTCATAACGATGATTTGAAACTTCGCTATTCAATTACATATAATTTCTTTTTTTTCTGTGGTTTCTTTTGTTTTGAAATTAATTAAACATCTTTTTCAAATCATTAATTATGCTTGTCCGCAAATGTTTCTGCTCTTTGGGGCTCAAAAAAGAGAATCAAGTTCTTTAACCAGCCTTCTTTGACCATCGGTTGTGGTTTCACCCATCAAAAATTCATATTTTCATATTGTAGGATGAAGATATAAAAAAGCTCAAACTTGTAATAGAACAATTAAAAATTATCCTTTTGTGGTAAATTTAGGTTTTCAAATATAATTATTTAAACTCAGATAATTTAAAAAAACTATAGGAAGAAAAGTTTATTTCTAATATGAAATCTACATCTAAATACTGTTGTGTACGTCTGCTTTGAGTAAATAATTATACTTTTTGATGGTTTTTGATCATTAGTGTATGCAAATTGATATATCACTCGTACAATTTGTACATTGCTTGTATTTTCGCATTTATTTATTCTCTTTATGTTGATACAATTTTTACATTCATTAAGCTGATTTTTCTTACGAAAAAAAAATTAGCGCAACTTCAATTCTCAGCGCTTTCTAGACAACACATAATTGACTAACACATTTGAGATGACTTTAGAAACACTAGCTTCAGTTTACGATGTACAAGAGGACGGTCTGGTTCACTCTCAGAACCTCTGAACGATTTTATATATATTTTAACTCATTGAAAAATGTTAATATTTCTCTAATTTTCTAATAATGAGAAGGTCATTACTTTCAACAATTTTTCGCTCATTTGACTTTTGGTAAGATAACCGTTTCTTGACTTTTTCACAACTTTTTCTCACTTATAACCTCACTTCTATTTTTTCGAACCAACGTATCCTATACGCATGACAACTTTTTTCATATACAATACAACTAAATTAAAAAAATTTCTTTTTTCTATTGCACAGATGTTTTATTGTTGTTCATACTTGCAACAAAAATCATAAAAATCGATATAACATCATTTATCTCACAAAATAGAGGATGATCTAATTTTGTTGATATGGTGTTGCCCTCCCCAGCTTAGTAAAGATAACCTAAAAAATTTGTCTACATTTTACGTCATTCTTATACGTATTCTCACCAAACTTTGTTAGGTATAAGCATTTACTTTTATTATTTTATGTTTTAAACTTTTCCTTCTAACTTCATACCACGCTGATAATTAAAACTTTTCACCTTAATCTTTATATAATAATCGTTTTATTTATATCTTAATTTTGTGAAAATTTGTGTTTTACAATAAAGTTTTATGTTTTTTTATCAGGCTTGATAAGGGACTATAGTTTGTCCGAAATTTCGCCAAGTTTTTTCAAATTTAAACTCGTGTTTTTTATTTCTTGGACCTTCTAAACCGGAAACTATATATTATATAATATACTAAGTCTAAAATCCATTTTTTACTCTAACGTAATTTTAAAATGAATTCTTCTCATTCTTTTCTTTCACTTCTTTAACTTTTCACTCACTTCTTCCTCCTAACTGTCACTTTAAAAAGAAAAGATAATTTTTTAATTAAAAGAAAGAAACACCTATTTGATCACAGATATTAATTAAATACAATTCTTGATCTTCTTTTGCTCAATCATAATCGTACATTAATTTCTTTCGTGTTTTATTTAAAAACAATTCATTTCAACAACTAACTATTCGAAATTACGGGAAAATTACTCCTATTTATTAATTTGTATGTACACAATCACATTAATCATTTTTTTCCTGATTGAGCAGATTGAAAATTATCTCCGTATATTTATTGTAATAATTCAAATCATATTTCATCGGATTTCGAAACCTTTACAACAGTGGCTTTCTTTTAAGGCCTTAAAAAAGTGTGCCAAAGCAGAATTCAATCTGATCAATGTTTGGACAGTGATAACACCTACATCATACTACAGACTACAAATTATAGACAAACAGACACTTAATAATATAAATAGTTTTTTCTGACTCAGAGTGTCTTAAAGCATGAAGATTAAATAAAACCGACCAAGTCAAATTTTACCTTCTCATTAGGATGAGAATGTAATAAAAAGATTCGTGGATTTTATTATTTAGTAAAAACTTTTGCTTAAGCTGTAATCTTATATAATAACAGTTGCACGTTATATTTGGAAGCCTTATGATTATTAAGAAAATACATCAAATTCAGTTGAAACTTATACTGTCCAGGCATTTTTATCCCAAAAACTGTGCTTTTTGTCACAAAAACTGTGCTTTTTATCACACTGTGAAATGAATCGAAATAATATATACGTGCGAATAAATTAGCCGCTCGGTTAAAAGTAAACCTTTTTCATTTTATAAAGATGATTTATTTCAAAAAATCAATTTTGTAGAAAGCATATTCAAACTGAAAAAGTAAACTACCCTTCTGAACAACTTTTCTGCTTGAAGTTGTTTTTGTCCATAATTTGTTTAAACGAAAATATTTAGACTGTATTCATTTCAATAGTCGCAGTACATCATACATAATATTTTCTGTAAATTTTATCAAACCATTTTGAAAAGTTTCAAAATTTTGAATCAAAATTCGTAAAGAATAAAGAAAAACGACGGTCGCCAAAACCCCTTTTTTTGTATTTTTAAATGGAGAGTCGATTGGAACTGCTATCACGTTAGCACAATTTTTTAACAAAAGCTTTCAAAATTCAAAACCTTTTTATTGTTAACCTTTCAAACTAAATTTTGTATAGTTAACTTTAAAATTAAATTATTCTAAAGAAAAATTTAAAATACAATGTAATTTTAAATGTGCAATTTTTTATCCTACAAATGTTCCAAAAAGTTCGACATTTCAAGATTACCCCAAAAAAATGTCTGGTTAAATCAACCAGAATGCTGGTTAAATACACCCTTACTATTTTTTCTGGTTAGAGTAATCAGAATTCTGGTTAAATTAACCAGAAAATCGGGTTATTTCAACCAGATTTCTGGTTACTCTAACCAGAAAATATAGTAGGGGTATACTTAACCAGAATTCTGGTCGATTTAAAGAGACATTTTTTTGAGTGTAGATAAAAAACTTCTTCATTGTAAGTTTAAATTTTGCGATTAAAATTGAAATGGTTGAATTTCGAAATGTATAGTTGAAAATTTGAAAATTTTTGAACTATGAACTAATAAATGTACTTGTAGTGATATCAATTTTTAAGGGCTTAAATACAACTGCGATTTAAGCTTCTGAGGAATTACAGTCATAAATTGGAACCGATTTTTTTCCATTTGCTTTTAAAGAAGGTTTTAAAGACACCTGCGGCTTTGACGATTATTCCCATTACGACACTTGCGCTTCGCGCTCGATAATGAGGTAATAGAGTAAATTATTTTTAAAAAAGGGGCGTAGACATATTTGAACGGCGTATAAGAATTATGTGTGTTTCTCAATATAATTTTACAAAAATAACACATTTGTTTTATGCAATTTAGTAGATAGAGACATTAAATCGTAGGCTTTGATTCCGTTTGCTGAAACTTCAGTTCTAAGGCAACTCTACTTTGATTAATTAATCCAGAACTTTGTCAATTCGTGTCCAATTGAAAAAGTTTATGAAGATAATTTATAAATCTTGTTTTGAAAATTATCTAACTTTTTGAATTGGGGACTAATTAAAAAATTCCACGAGAATAGTTTCAAAATATATTTTATATCTAGAGATAATTTGAATTTACATTTCCGAATCTATGGAAGAAACAAATTTTCTCCATTTTTGAAAATTTTAAAAATGTTGAAAAGCATATACCTTTTTTTATTTCTATTGGAATTAGAAATGCCACAAGGATAATTTTCAAGTACTTTTGTCGCGTACATAAAACTTTGACAAAAATTTTTAAAACTCTTAAAAAAATGTTATTTTAGATTTTAAAAAAGCTCCTTATCTTTAACTCATATAGTTTTTAAATATATTTGATACCTAGTGAAAAACTTAAAATGAAATGAAATAATCTATGAGAAGAAATTTTTTTGTTTATTCTTGGAAAATGTTATAAGTTTTTAAAAGTACCTAACGTTTCTTATGTTCATCGAAATTTTGTTTGAATAATTCGCAAGTCTTCTACCTATCTATAAGAAAGTTTAACAAACATTTCTAAAATAAAAAACTTTTTTTTCAAATATGGGAAATGCTCTAAATTGTTAAATTTTGGCTTGAAGTATCTGGTTAACGAAGTTAACCTTTATTTTAAGGTCCTTTAAAAGTATATTAAAGGCTGACACGATTGGACAAATCGATCGAAAATTTGGATGATTATATTGCACTCTCAAAAATGAGAATGTAAAAACCCAAGACTGTATTTATCGAAATAAAATAGAAATGGTTGTATTTCGAAAAGTATAATGGACGATTTCATAATTGTTGAATTCTGAACTAATAAATGTACTCAAAGCGATAGAAAGTTTTAAGGGCTTACATAAAAAAGTTTTAATACCACAACACTTCGCTGCTAATTTTTTTTCTTTTCAGTAAAAATAAAGCTCGGATTTGTTCAAGTTTTATGTTTTTGAAGTACGAATGCATATTAATTAGAGAAATTTGAGAAATATCGCCCAAAAATTTAAATAATATATTATTTTTACAATTGTATGAACTACGTGAATATTAATAATCTAAACATTTATATTTACATATTTAATAAATGTTACAAAATATTAGTATAAAATAATATAAGGCACCAAGAGATGAGATCTGTACATGAAACTGCAATTAATCTTTTATAATAGGATTTCAACAAATTTTATATTTTTTGGTAGAAAATGAAAATGAACTATTTTATTCCAAATGAGCTTTTTTATTAAAAATTAATGCACACCTAATATTGATGAATAGCATTTATTACAATTTTATAACTCACGTTGTAACTATCCCTTGAAAATCTTGGTCAAGTCTCCCCAACATTAGTTCATTCGTTCAATGTCATCAAATTTTTAGTAATAACTGTTTCATTATTCTGATTTATACAAAATCATTACACTACTTTGTAAGGAATAACGCGATATGTAATTACTGTACGAATTTTTATTACAAGAGTAGATAAGTCCTTACAAAATTAGAAAAAGTTACATTATTGAACGCAAATTTCTACAAATTGTGAATATCGGACTCAGTTAAGTCTCCCACTGTCCCCTGGACTTTTCACATTAAAGTTTATGAAAAACATAAATATTTTCTTTAAAATTAAACTAAAAAGTATTATATTTCAAATGACATTGAAATTAATGAAATTATTCATTAAAAATAAGACTTTAAACAAATAAATACTTGAAAACTTTTCATGTGTGGTGAAGCTGTTGTGAAAAATGTGGTTTATAGTGATAGATGGAGGGTAAAGGTATTATGACTGTTTTACAGAAAAATAGTCTCTTGACTTAAAAGTTTAAGAATCTGACAATTCTTTCCTTGTTGAAAATTCGTCTTTCTAGTTGAAAAATTCATAGTTTTAGTTAAAAGTTCATCTCTCTGGTTAAAAAATGTCTTATTTTTTTGAAAATTCATTTTTTCGGAAATAAATTAATTTTTTGTGTGAAGAGGTAATTTTTCTACTTTTGGTTCAAATTCAAATCTCTTATGGAAAATTAATCTTTATGGTTGAAATTTCGTTTTCTTATTTTTACAATGCATTTCTTGGCAGCATCTGCAATCGTTCAAATATTAAATATGACATTTTCTATCAAAAATCCATGTTTGCAGGTTAAACATTTAACTAATTTGCTGAAAATTTACATATTTGTTCGAAAATTCAACTGTGGTTGAAAATTTAAATATTTTGTTGAGATTCTTTTCTTTTTATTGTAAGATGTCCAACACTACGTTTTCATTTAGAATTTCTTTTTAATGCAACTCTTTTTGGTTGAAGAGTAATCTTTTTTGTTTGAAAATTTGGCCACTCAGTTTAAAATTTATATTTGTAGGTTTAAAATTTAACTGTTTAGTTAAAAGTTAAATTATTCGGTTATAAATGCAGATCTTTCATTAAAAAGACAGACTTTTAACAAAACCATTTACACTGAAAATAAAACAGTTTAATTTTCACTTTAAAAAAATTAACGAATTTTTAACCAAATAGTTACATTTTCATCAAATAAACATAATATTTTATTAAAATATTTACATTTTTGAATAAGTAGAAAAATTCAAAACCAAACACTAAAAAATCTGATTATTTTAAAACATTAACAGCTGAATTGAACCAAAAATGCATTTCAAGAAAATTTTTAACTAAAATAATGAATTTCCAACCAAAAAATTAATATTTAAAAGGTCATTCAACCTTAAACCAATTGCAGAAATGTTCAACAAAAAGGATTAATTTTCAATCAAATAATTAAGTTCTCAACAGAGGAGCTTTAACAGAAGATAATTCACAACTACCAAATTACAGCTGTAGATGATTTAACTTTTAATTGTAAAAAGTCTGTGCACAAATTTGGGCGGTATACAAAGATTGAGCGCGAAGCGCGAGATGCATGTATTATCGAGCGCGAAGCTCTGGAACGAACAAAGAAAAAAAAATCTACAAAATTGTTGAGTTTTCAACCCAAAAGGCAAGTTTTCAAAGAATGGTTGAATTTTCAACCAAAAGGAATATATTTTTATTTTGTTCATGTTCAGTAAGAAAATCAAGTTCCTACCCAAAAAGATGAGTTTTTAACCAAGAAATAATTTTCAGTCAAGACAGAAAAAAAAAATTCAACTAAATTTTTAAATATTAAAAAAATTTTTTTAAACTGTTCCCTTATAGTTTAAAAATCAAGTAGTTGGTTGAAAATTCGTCTCTTTTGTATAAAACATTAATCTTATTAGTTAAAAATCAATCTTTTGAACATAGAATATTTTTAACGGAAAAATAGTTCTCTTAAGATGTTATCTAAAAAGAACACAATTCCCTTACTGATCGATTCAGCGACTTGAAGTGCAGAACCTGTTTACTGTTAAATGGATTCGATCTCCTTTGAAATAATTTTTATAACACTGTTTTTTTGCGAATATGATTTTTTTTAACAGAAAATTTATTGTTTTGTTAAAAATTCCTTATTTTGTAGTTGAAAATTAATCTTCTTGTTTGAAAATTAATCGTGCTGATTGAGGATTTAATCATTTTTCTGAAAAGTGTTTTTTTCAAAATTAATTCATTGAAGTGAAAATTTAGCATTTCATTTTTGGTTAAAAATTTATTGACATTTTTAATTACAATCTGTTCTGGTAGAGAACTCAGCTATTTTTTTTAAAATTACACTTCTTTAAATTGAAATTTTTTTCTACTAAAAACTGAACTATCCCATTTTTCGTTGAATATTAAGTTCATAATTTAAGCTTTATCTGTTTCGGTTTGAAACGAACCTTTTTGATTGAAAATTCAACGATTTTCTTCAAATTTCTATTTTTTGTTTTAAATTAATTTCTATGATGGTAAAATCCACTTATATTACTTTTGGTTGAAAAATGATATTTTTTAGTTAAAAATCATATATTTGTTTGGAACTTTCTAGATTTTGTAGAAGATTTGTAATTCATGGTAGAAAAGTAATATTTTTGGTTGAAAATTGATATTTTAAATTGAAAATTGACCTTTTTTACTTAATAATTCCATTTTTTTAATTTTTCTATTTTCGTGGAAAATTAATTATTTTGGTTTAAAATCGATCCTTTTTCGTTAAAGATTGAACTATTTGGAAACAAATTCATCTGTTTTGATACAGTATTTGGAAATTCAGAATTTTTTCTGAAAATTCGTCATTTTTGGTAGAAAAATAAAATTCTTAATTGAAATTACATCTTTTTTAGAGGATTCTATTATTTTGTTAAAAACTCTTTTTTTCGTAGAAGAATAATTTATTTAAGAGAATATTAGATTATGACATTTTTGATAGAAAAATGATACTTTTAGAAAAGTCGACCTTTTTTTTGTCAAATATTTTTTGTGTTTTAACCGTCTTTTTTAGGTTGGAAATTAATCTTCGCAGTTGAAAATTCATCTTCTTCTTTGAGGGATCAATTATTTTTTTAACATTCCTTCGTAGTTAGTCAAAAATTAATTTATGTGAGATAAAATTGAACTATACCAATTGGTAGAGAATTAATATTTGAAATTAAAAATTGATCTTTTTTAGTTGAAAATTCAACCATATGTTTTAAAATGCACATATTTCTATGAAAATTCGTGTTTTTGGTAGGAAATTAGTCTTCTTGGTTGCAAATTTATCTTTGTGATTAAGAGTAAAACTATAAAGTTTCGTATTGCTTTTTTTGTTTGTTAAAAATTAAATTCTTTAACTGAAAATATAACTATCCCACTTTTGGTGAAACATTTTTAATTAAAAATTGATACTTTTGTGTTGCAAATTCAATCATTTATTCAATTCATCTTCTTGGTTGAAAATTCATTTGTTTGAAAGTTCAACTATGTATTAGCAGATTCATCTATTTTAATAAATTTCTACTAATTTGTTGAAATTACTATTTAATCAAAAATTTAACTGTTCAATTTTAGGATGAAAAATTATATTTATAATTGAAAATTAATTTTTTTATTTGAAAATTCGTCTTTAGGTAGGAAATTAATTTTCGTTGTTAAAATCTTATCTTGTTTATTGAGGATTCAACTATTTTCTTGATTTTTTCTTTCTTTGTTAAAAATTAATGTCTTTAAGGGAGATTTTAATTATATCATTGTTGGTTTAAAACTAATAGTTTTTGGTAGAGAATTTATTTTATGGTTTCATGGATTGAAAATTAATTTAGTTGAAAACAATTTAAATCTGTATAAGGTTTTTCACAATTTATAATAATAATTTTTGTACAAACAGGTTATTTGTAAAATAACAAAAAAGGAATAAAATAATACAAAATTTAATATAATTACATGTACGTTATTAACAAAATAGGTTAGAAAGAACTTTTTTTGATTGAAAATTGTTTCACTAAATAAAAAATTGATGACAAAACTTTTTCGAATACATTGATATTGTTCTCTCATGAATTGTACTTCTTTAAATAAAATAAATGTTTTAAGAATACTGCAAGATTTATCAATAGTTCTTAATAATATTACACAAAATTTAAATCTAAAAATAAGAAATTTTAATTTTGTATTAGTTCACAACTAAGATAATAATAAAAAAATAATGCTTCCAATTGTAAAAGTGCGAATCTGCAAGATATTCTGTATTTTTCACAGATTTAATAAATCTTACTGATGAAGGCCACGATTGTGTGCAGAAACATTTGAAACAACTTAATTAGTTTCAATTCACCTGACCCTAAGGCCAACAACTTACATCAAAAATTTTCTAAAAAATTTTATTGTTCATTAAAAAAAATTGTAATAGAAAAGTAATTTTTGTGATTGTAAATTCAACTTTTTTGTTAAAACTTCTACTGTTTGGTGTTAAATTCATCTCTTTTGGTTAAAATTTGAAATAATCTATAAAAAATGTAATTTTTTTGATTAAATATTAATTTTCATACACTAAGAACTGAATTATTCTATTTTTATTAAACATTTAATATTTTTTATTGAAACTTGATATTTTTTAGTTAAAAATGGAATTATTTGTTTAAACATTCACGTATTTTGATTGAGAATTCAACTATTTTATTTTAAGTGCTTTTTCAGTTGGTCCAAACTAATTTCTCGCCGAATATTGGGTGATAATTAAAGTACCCGTACATCCCTATAGTATGTATCTGTTGCTGGATGTTTTCAAAATTGTGTTTTTAAAAAATAAAGATTGAGTATTTGGCAAAATTATCGAGAGATATGAAGACCCAATACATCTATAAAACTGAAAAAATCTAAAATTCTGATCTGTATGCTCCGAATGATCAAGATCTGAGTGAAAATGGCAGTGCAGTGCTGTTGATCACTATAGTGAATTAACTATCACACTTAATTCAATCCGACATTTCATAAACCATATATTATTTAAAAGCATTATTTTTTTATAGGTACGGAACTGACTCAATATATATTTTTTCCAAAGGATTTCCGAACGAAAAAAAGGAAACTTGTCGAATATCCGGGGTGTTGCCAGATCGTGGGATCAATAAAATGTTGAAAAATCAAAAAATTTGTTGGGGAAATGATTATTTTCACGACAAATATGAATTTTGCGAAAGATAGAAATAAGCGAGCAGCAGACGACAGCATTTGAACAGTTAGAATCGTTTGCAAATTTAGTTTTTTACTCACAATCTGAAAAAAATTAATTTGCAAAAGATTGTAACCATTCAGTATAAACATTAACATAAAAAGCTCTTTTTCATTTAATTCTTGATTGAAATAGTTTCTATCCTTTCACCGAAAATTTTATAAATTTGAATGAAATTTTTGTGAAATTTGTATGAAAAATTTCACTAATTTTCCATGTATTTCAAACACGGAGTATTTTTCTCGTATTAAGAAAAATGAGCAAAAGTTTAACTATCGTAAAGTTTTTGTAGTACATTTTCGTAACTTTTTATAGCAAAAAATAATATTTTATAGATTTTTGTAGATATACGGATGATTTACATTAAAGTGGCTAAAATTATTTAATTCTGCGACCAGCAGTTCGCTCTTGTATTCTAAAATTAATTACTCATTTTAAAATGTCAAAAAGTCGTTATCACATTTTACACCAGCAATGGACTTTATTAACAAAAATTATAACAAATTACATGCTTCAATGGAATATAACTCAATGTTGACGTTTATAATAATAGCAAATAATAACTCGAACATTAACTTGTAATTAAAAATATACTAATGCTATACTAATCTCACTCCGAAGCAGAAAAGTACCATTTATTACCTTGCACTTCACCTTTGCCACAAAAAAAGCTTCATATGTAAATGTATCGGGTCTTGAAGTCTCCCGAAAATTTGAAAAATACTCTCTCTGTGTCTTAAAAAAACACAACGTTAAAGACATGCACAAGCACGAACGAACACTTTTTCGACAGTCTTTACTATTTTTCAGCTGCCATAGACTGCATTGCAGCGGTGCGGGACGTGTGGCAACGTGGTGCTAAAGGAGAAGCGTTGATTCGTATTAACGAGTTAGAACTTCGATTCGATTCTTATTCCCAACAGTGATCCAAAAATACTTGGACATGCTTCAACTGTGCGGTGCTCATTGGCTCTAGTTCGTGGACGTATTTAAAAGTCAAGTACAGACGCGCATCGTAGCCAATAAGCGTCTCTAAAATCCAAGAAAGCGCAGATCAAGGCAGCTCCGTTGTTGTCATTGTATTCAAGAAAACACAACGTTCCATTACTGTCTAACTCATGGATGCCTCGTGTCTCACGCATGTAGCTATCAAAGAAAGAGCAATTGTGACTATTTTCCACTGCTGTCTGACCCACTGATCCCTCGTGTCAAACGCATAGCAATGAAATCGAGTATTATGACAATCGAAATCGACAATATCGTTTAGAGATTTTATATTAAGGATACATTGTCAAAACTGATAAAAATTATTTACACTTCAAGCACAGTGAAGGGACTGTCATGCATTTTAGAGCCTTGGATGAAGCCTAATATTAAATATCATAAAGGCTATGTTTAAATACCATAAATATTATAACCTCAATCGCAAACTATGATTCAAAGTTCTGAGGAATTAGAGCCATAAATTGTAACTAACATTTTTTTTCGATTTGTTTGTAAAGAAAGTTCTGAAAGCACCTACGGCTTTGAAGATTACACTCTCATTACGAAACTTGCCATCCGCGCTCGATACTTTGTGTTTATATGAAAAACTATAATAAGATAATTTTTGAATTTTGTTTAAATTTACTAGAACCAACGTTTCAAAATCACGAATCTGTTAAAAACAAAAATGGCATTTTTTTGAAAATGAGCCAACTTTTTGAACTTTTGTCTAATGAAGAAAGTTTATGAGAATAGTTTCGAAATACATACATATTATATCTAGTAGAAATTTGGATTAATATTTCTTAACCTATACAAATTTTTCCCCCTTTTTTTTAAAAGTTTTTAAAATGTATAAAAACATATGAATTTTTTAATTTTTATCAAATTTAAACATGTTATTAGGATAATTTTCAAGTATTTTGGCCATGTACCAAAAAATTCGGCACAAATTTCTAAAACTCATAAAATTTTTGTTTGTTTTAAATTTTGAAAAAGCTTTAACTTTGTTAATTGATGTCATAACGAAAAGCTTAACTGAGACAATTTTTTAAATATATTTGATATCTGGTAAAGAAATTTAATGAAATTGCCTAATCTATCCGAGAAATATTTTTTCTACTTTTCCGAACATTTTTAAAAATTTCAAAAGTATATAACTACTCTAATAACATAACAAATTCAATAACAGAATTTAATTCATTGTTGAAAGAGAAGAAAATAATAAAATTAGTTTTTTTAGATATCACTGTAAACAAAATAGAAGGGAAATTGATTTTAGGTTGGTACCGAAATATAAAGTTAGTGTAGTAAATTCCTTAGTTGACAGAGCAATAAAATAACAATAGAAATACCTGCTTAACGAACTTAACCTTCATTTTTGGAATCTTAAGAAGTGTATCAAAGGCCTACTCCATTGGACAAATCCTGCTAAAGTTAGCGTGGCTACAACGTTCAGGTTACCATACATACAGATAGAAATACAGCCAGAAATACAGACAGACATACAGGCAGACATACAGGCATATATACGGACAGACAGAAAAAATACAGACATTACACTCCCATGAATGAGAATGTAAAAATGATTTTTAATATTTTTAACCTTGAAAATTATTTTGTCAGGTAATAACATGGGCCGATAGGCCACTCATTGCCGGCGCCGCGCTGCAGAGAGCGAAAAATAATGACTTTTCTGCATAGAGTAACATTCTCTTAAGATTATAATTGTTTATATTATAAACAAATTCAATGAACAAATGCAGTAAGCAAGCATTTTTCGATAGAAAAATTCTTTTTTTTCGATGTCAAGTTTTTTAAATAAGGAACTTTATGATAGTTTTAACAAAATTCATAATTTTTTTATTAATCTTATGATTTTTTCAAACACATTTAATAAACAAATGCATTATTCGGGCATTTGTCCACGGAAAAATTCTTTTTTTTTTATTTCAGACTTTTAATTAGAATACTCAGTAAAAATTGAGCAACATTCATGGTAAGTTAATAAATTTTATGATTTTTTGAAAAACAAATTTTACAAAAAAATGCATTATTCGGGCTTCTGTGGAGAGAAATATTAGTTTTTTTCGATGTCAGTCTTTTTAATTAGGAACTTCATGATGATTTCAACAAAATTCATAATTCGTTGATTAATTTTATATTTTTTTAAAAACAAGTTTAATAAACAAATGCATTATTCGGTCACTGGTCGATGGAATTTTTTTTCGATATTCTTTTTAATGGGGAACTTGATGAAAATTTCATTACCAGTCATATTTGATAAATTCTATGCAAAAAGATGTAGCAAGTACTTCTCTACATCGCAGTTGAAATAAAGCTTATTTTTTACGACACAATATCCAGTGATTGCAATTTTTGACAATTAAAGTAACTGGATATATATATTTTTAAACATTCAGGAAATGTCAACAAATGAAATTCTAAATGAAAAAAATTATTTTTAAGGCACAGTTAAAAAATCTGGTAACACTGTTATGTGTAAACTTTTGGTTTACACATGGAATATTCCATAACTCTTTGTGATTGATTCCCCGGCTGTTACTGGGCATTCCACGTTTTCTGTCTTGGTCAATCCTTCAACCGCACCGCTATTCATGTTTATTTTCACTCGTTCTAATACCCCAAAAAGAGAGGTAAATATTGGACGAAGATTCGTGTTTCTGTTTAGTGATTTTCCTAATATTGCATATACGTCGCCATTTGACGTTGATAATACAATTTGTTCTCCGGTTGGAACGGGATTGAGGACACGATTTTTTGTTCTCAATCCAATTGGTTTATCCGGAGAAAAAATATATCTTCGGAGTTCGAATATCCGATTCGGATACTTGTGGGGAATAAGTCGAAGAAGTTCAAGATCTTCAAATCTATATCCAAGTATGTGGGGAAAAGTTTGCCTGATATTGGGAGATTTGGACCTCTCATAAAGAGGTGATTCGGCAGGTGGTAGAGACCCGGCAGAATAATGAGATGTCGGCTCTGGACAATGTCTCCCAGGAGAAGAGGAAGAAGGTCCACAACGATGAACACGAGGATTAGGTTCACCTACAGGCAAATCCTTGGACTGTGAACTCAATACTAGAATAAAGAAAGACAGTATTACATTTTTGTTTTAAGTACCTACCCAGTAAATGGAAAAAGATTCAAAAGAATGAAACGTAATTGGAATCTGGAATTACTTTTGAATCGGCTTTCTGACCGCCCTATTCTCGGTTTGGAAGGAACAAGCTAATACTATAGTGAAAGTTACAAATTGTTAGCCACAAGACAATACTTATCATTTTTCTTAGCTGTTATTAACGTATTTCCCATTAGAGACCGGCTTCCGCAACAGCGATTGAAGCACGCAGACACTGGCTGTTATTTCGAACTTAGGATTAAATACAAAAAAAATTAACTTCGAATTCAAAAGTATTTTTTAAAAACATCACACAATTCCATTTCTTAAATTTGCTGGCACTAATATTCGAGAGAATAGTCGTTCTCCACAAACCAAAAACATTCTACTGTTAGCTTTAAATTATTGTAATTTGAAATTTTTTATTTTAGCGTTTTAACCCATTAATGCTGAGGTGTTCAGATTTATACAACGCATTCTCTATTGCTGACGGTATGATATTTTTTCTTCAAAATATTATCACAGGGGTTTTCGAGGGTGCCCTTTCTATTGCCAGTCTTAATTTTTTTGTTATGGCCCCTAGAAGATCCAATATGGCGACCACAATTTAGGGCTTCAAAAAAGAACAAAGGATCCCGCACAAAATACCAACAACAAAGCGTGCAGTCGTTTGGAACCAAACTTCGCACATTGATAAAACAAAGAAAGACGGACTGCGCGGATTGCTACTGCGCACTTCGTGTGCATTCTAATGTTCACATTCGCTGTATGTGCGCGCCGTTCTACGGAGCAGACAGTCTTCGATGCCTAGCTGGCTCACTGAGCTGGCGAAGCTTTTATGGCGTGTTATGCGTAGGTGATGAAATTCGTTTTTTGCTAAATATCTTTCCGTGTTCGAGACCACGTTTGAGTCGCGGGCTAACCATTGGATGCGTAGGTAATAAAATTCTTTTTGTATTTGAAATCTGTCTAGCAGTTACATTTCGTGTCGATCGTGATTTTTGTATATAGTGAGTTTTAGAATTTCCACGTTACTGTTCATTATAAGAAAAAGATTGAGTTCAAGAACGCCTTGCGCTAAGAAAGTTAATACGTTTTGTCACGTTTGTGGAAAGTATGAAACGGAGAAATACCGTTGATCAATTAATGATTCGACAAAAACGTCATACTTCAACTGTTATGGGACTTCAATGAAAAATTTGGATAAACCGTGGGTACCCACCACAATTTGTCATGCTTGTAGATTAAATTTGTAAAATTGGGAAGATGAAAGTACCAAGACGCAGACTATTGTTCAAACGCCTGTTTCGCGTAAGCCCAACGATCGTGATACTGATTGTTACTTTTGCTTATGCAAAACAGGAGGTTTTTCTAAAAAGTATTTGGAGAAGATCGTTTACCCTGATGTAAAGAGTGTTACACCAGCCAAGATTGGTATTAGAAATCACTCTGAAGACAAAAGTGACTTGAAAGTCTGAAAGCAGTACTATTACGTAATGGAAATAAGTACGTTGCAATTCCAGTAGGTCACTCAACTACACTGAAAGAATCTTATGATACTTGCCAATTACTCCTGATAAAAATAAAATACAATATCCATAATTGGCTCATTCGTGGTGATTTCTTAATGATAAATCTTAAAATAGGTTTACAACCAGGAAACATTAAATACCCTTTTTTTCTTTGCCGTTGTAAAAGTCATGCAAGGGATGAACATTGGATAACGGATAAATGGCCAGACAGATTAGAGTGGACAGTTGGTCAGTATAATGTTGTTTATGAAAGTCTTGTTCACAAAAAGAAAGTATTATTGCTACCACTCCATATAAAACTAGGGTTAATGAGGCAATTTCTGAAAGCCCTAAACACCAAAGGAGAAAGTTTCAATTACATCAGATCTACATTTCCGCATTTAAGTGATGCAAAAGTTAAGGAAGGTATTTTTGTTGGGCCTGATATAAGAAAACTTATCAAAGATGATGACTTTATCAAAACCATGACATCTATTGAAAAGGATGCATGATTGAGTTTTAAAGATGTTGTACAGAAATTTTTAGGGAACAATCGAGATCCAAAGTTTAGAACTATTGTATTTAGTATGTTAAAGAATTTTAAAGATTAGGTTGTTTGATGAGTATGAAATTACATTTTCTCAAATCTCATTTGGATTATTTCCCAGAAAATGGTGAAGCATTCAATGAACAAACGGGCGAATGCTTTCATCAAGACTTTCACTAAAAAGAGCAACATTATCAAGGTCCATGCAATGTAAGAATGATGACCGACTATTGCTGGTCTTAGCAAAGAAATGATAATGACCCTACTAGTCATAAACTAAAGTCTTTTAAACGATCGTTTGACATGAAGCGTGTTCAAGGTTAGCCCACTTTTAGTGTGGAATTCAATTATTTTACGAAATGTAAACGACTAAATACGCTCATCCCAGGATTAGGTGGGTTATCCTGCTTATGCTGTGGTAGGGGTGATTTCTGGGTCTAGGTGGATTAGCAGGTAGGTGGGTTAGCCCACTTGTGGCATGGAACTTCTCTGCAATAGCTCCCAGAGTCAGGTGGGTTAGCATACTTGTGGCTTTTTAGCGGTGGTTTCTACCCCTAGGAAACGGCTTCCGTAGAAATGAAAAAACACGGGTTCCATATTTTTTATTGCTTTATCAATGTGCAAAGTTTGGTTCCAAACGACTGTACGCTTTTTTGTTAGTATTTTGTGCGGGATTCTTTATTATTTTATAATGCCCTTAATTGTGGCCGCCAAGGGCAGCCTCGAAAACCCCTGAGATAATATTTTAAAGAAAAAATATCGTACCGTCAGCAATAGAGAATGCCTTGTATAAATCTGAACACCTCAGCGTTAATGGGTTAAAACGCTAAAATAAAAAATTTCAAATTACAATATTTTGGTGAAAAATAAAGATATCCTAATAAATCCAAGTATGTTTAAAAGAAGAAGATGAGTACTTTCAATTACCATATTAGCTTTTGTGGTAAACATTTTTCTTGTTCGGTTATATAACCTCAAAAACAGCTAAAAAACGCGTTCTTGCACATTTAGATTAGGATATCTTGACAACCTGACGTACAGGAACAATTTTGAGCTACGATTCGGATTCAGCGCATCAAAGTAAATGTTAGGTACGCTACCACCTATTGTGAAAGGTTTGCGATAGGTGAGTTTCGCCAACTCATAAAAAATATTTTTTTAATTTGAAAGTTAAGAAAA
This sequence comes from Belonocnema kinseyi, assembly GCF_010883055.1. Taxonomy (NCBI): domain Eukaryota; kingdom Metazoa; phylum Arthropoda; class Insecta; order Hymenoptera; family Cynipidae; genus Belonocnema; species Belonocnema kinseyi. Next base: position 157,145,974 of record NC_046658.1, on the reverse strand, counting down.
CAATTAGCAGAGAACAGTCATAGGTCATTATGCTAATTTTACATATAAATCAGTAAGAGCTTGGTTTGTTACAACTTATATGAAGAAAATAATTACAAATTTTACATACGTAGTACTCCATAACTCCTTGCAATTAGATCCGTTGGGGATACTGGACACTCTGCAATTTCTTCTACGGTCAATTCCTCAACAACGCCGCTATTCATGTTTATTTTTACCCGTACTGAATGCCCATAAACAGGTTTGAATATTCCACGGAGAATTGTGTGTTTACATGATCTTTTTTCTAATATTGCGCAGACGTCGTCATCTGACGTTGTTAAGACAATTTGTTCTCCGGGTGGCATGGGATTTAGGACAAGACCTCTTGTTCTCAATCGAATTGGCTTATCTGGAGGAAAACAGTATCTTCGGAGTTCGAATGTTCGATTCAAATACTTGTGGGGAATAAGTCGAATAAGTGGAAGATCTTCAAATCTAAATCCAAGTACGCTGGGAAAAGTTTGTCTGAGATTAGGAGACCTCAACCTGTCACGAAGAGGTGGTTCAGCAACAGGTGGATTGGCGTCACCATCGGACAAACGCTCTGACTGCGAACTTAATTCTGAAATAAGAAATAAAGGATTACATTTTCGTTTTAAGTACTACAGAAGCATATGTTGGTACTTGACGAGTTGTAAATGAGGTTGTAATTGTGGGGCCTAATTAAAAAATACTTATAATTTTTTCTTGTTCAACACCTTTGGCGCATGGAAACTTTCAAGACAAATTGCATTTTTTAAAAGTATATATTCTTCTATGAATTGAAATTCTACATCTTTTTTGACCAAAATTTGTAGCTTCTGCCGGTTTTACAGTTTTTGTTGTTATTGTAGAAATATAAATTTTGGTTTTTCTGCAAAACTGTAAAAACAATTGACAGCAAAAGACGTTTCGCACTTCAAGCCCGAAGGAAACGATACCTTCTGTCAGACAATCTTTCACACTGCTAATGTTATTTTTTTATCGGGAAATATTACTCTGAAATTTGCCTCAGATTCAAACTTTTTTTCTGTGTTATTTAAGAGTTATAAATTCAACAAATTAAACATTACTTCAGCATAGTTATTATACTAATTTAACCCTTGTGTTACCACCCAAAAAAATGCACACTTATGACCACCCGGGGTTTAGTTGAAGCTCGATCATTTACTGGGAAGGTACCCATTGCTTGGTCAAGTTTTTATATACATTTTGTGAATGGTGAATTTATCTTGTGAACTTCGTGTAGATTTTTTTCTTTCAATATTGTATAACAAAGTTATAAGCGCACCACCCTGTCACGACACTGTGGGCCTCTTAGAAAGTATGGGGAACGATACTCTAGTCCTTATAAGGATAATCTTGCCCGAAAGGCAATTAGTCATTAGTCTTGTACTTCCTGTCCATAAACTTGGTCAGCCATCCACCCGGAAAAATCTCCAGCTATCAGCTACGTCGCCAGGGAGCATCATCTCCGAGGAGGACCAATCGCTACTCCGGGCACCTTGGCTGCATCGCCCGAGTGCCATCCAACCTGACTTGCCCATTCTCGGCTTTGCCGCCCGGCTCGCGCTTCTAAAACAATTGCGACTCTTGAAGTCAAATAATTGTAAGTTCTTGAATAAACCTTTTGTTTTTTTAACTCGTTTCTTCTTCATTTACTTACCCAAGTTCTCGACTCTCCACATCCTCACCAATCCCTTAATTTGCGAGATCCCTTACAAATTTGGCGCCCTCAGAAAAATCCACAATCCCTTCAAGACCTTCCTAAGTCGAGAACGGAAGTCATGAAAATGATGGAAATGGAATTACAAATTAACGCATGGGTGTCATTAAAAAGATAAATTTGAATTTCAATTTTTAGGTTGTAAAATTTTGAATATTGATTTTTGATAAATTTATATTTTACTAGGAACCAGTGACGTCACCCAAACAACCCTAGCACTTCCAGCCCTCAGTAGATAGTCCCGCTCCGTGGTCTTCAAATGGCGAATCCGGTAGAAAAGATCGGAGAAAGTAATTAAAATGAAGTAGCCCGAGAAAATAATGAGAATAGATTAGATCAAGAAATAAGAGACAAGGAAAATAATGAGCAAGCACTGATGACTCATGAATGTAGAGAGAGTCAATCAGTCGAAGAAAATAACGAAAGACAAGAACTAGTAAATAGAAATTTTGAGCAGATAGAAATAAACAAAAGGTGCAATTTCGAATACGACGACATAAACACAAATGCGTCCAGAAAGAACACCAAACTCACCAGACACAACCGACGAAAATAGCAATCTAGAAACGAATAGGATAGATAGAGAAATAGAAAGTAAATGAAAAGAACTCAGAACATTAGAAAGAGAAGAAGAGCGAACAGAATCAAGTCGGTGAGAACGCGGAGAAACTCTGAGAAAAGAGAAAGAAAGAACAGATATAGAAAGAGTGACAGAGCAAGAATAGGTCGCGAAAAATGGCGAACGGAAATAGAAAGACAAGAAAAAGAAAACGCAAAAATTGGTAATAAAACGTACGAAATTTATTCTTTTATAGATAACAATAAAAAATTTTGGAACGAGGCACAAGAATTAATGAACTTTGAAGAAAAGAAAAGCGATAGAATTGAAATTAACCCGTTAAGGACCAAGCGTCTGTTTTTCCAACACTTTCTTCAGCAACATTTTCTGTTACCGAATGGATCGTTAAATAATGTTTGAATAATGAAGCTTTGAAATTTTATAGGTTATTTTTTCGTAATACAAGATGGCGGATCCAATATGGCTGTCAAAAATTACTGAAACATTTCATATCATCCACGTATCAGACATGATCCCAAAAACCTCAGATGAAAATGTCATTTATGAAAACATTTATGAATGGTTGGATGGTGAAAAAACGTCTCATACAGCTATTAATGTTGCGATCTTTCTCTTTACGATTTGAATATATTGGTAGGAATTATTATAATATCGATTTTCAACAGTAGAAAGTGTCAAAAAGACTATTAGTCTAGTGATCCTCTATTAGCTTGTTATCCCATATCTGCAGTAATGAGTCGTAAAATATTTTTCACGATCAAATCGAGAATAAAACTTTCATGACCTAGTGATAAAAACCCTACTGACTGAGTTTGGCGGGCACGTGGTCCTTTCGAGATTTTTAGAAAAATATAATACAATTTGGTTTTTTTACTGCTCTATCAATTGATGAGACGACGGTCAAGTATTACGGAAGAACCTTATTGAAACAATATATGAAAGAAAAACCAGTAAAGTTTGGTGTGGAACTGTGTTCTATATGTAATCCCGAAGGATGCTAATTCGATTGCGACATTTACTGTGGCAAATGGTCCAACTCTTATTATCATTATTATCTACAGATGCAGGTGCTAAACCGTTATCTTCAATGAGGCACCACTCGAAAAAACAGACTGATAAGGCAGAATTGCCTTTTCCTAAAGATTTTGCTATTAGCAACAAGAATATGGGTGGAGTCGATCAACATGATTATCACTGCAGTAAATTGATGCCTTTATTCAGATCAAAAAAATGGACTTGGGTTATTTTATTGAAAATAATTCAAACTTCTATAACTAATGCTACTGTACTCAAACACTTGCGAAATGTTAAGACAAGTATGGTGGGAACAAAAGATGCGGCAAAAACAAAATGAAAATCTTAAAAAAATTTAATTAATTAAAAATTTTGTTAAAAAATAAAATAAGAGTCTTGTAAATGTTTACCTCCACGTGTCAAGAATTAGGGAACGGCGATGAATACATCAACGGCGAAAAGAAGTTTGACTGATACACATGAAATTGATGAACACTATTCACGATTCTTAAAAAAATTTCGAAAACTTTATTTTTAACTTCATGTTTAATGCGTATTTAACTCTTTTCTAATAGATTGCAACACCGATAAGATAATATATTCGAGAATTATGCGTGTAGATAAAAGCTTTAGCAAGCTTTAGATATTTAAAAATAGGTATCAACTATTGTAAATTTAGCAGTAGTAAAGTAAATTAGTTCAAACCAATAAATATTCATCTATTTTCGAAAGCTTAAAAAAATGCACGTAAAATTTTATATATATTATATTATTTTATTTACCAATGGAATTGAGGATAACGGTCAAGGATAAGACCACAGTACAGACTATCCTCATTTTTTTAATTCAAGGAACTGCAGACGAATGAATAATTTAGAATTTGGTTAAAAATTTAACTGCGGAACCTTCTAATGCTTCATTAGCTTATACAATATGTACTATAAACGTTCTAACATATTTACATTTGATAAAAGTCTGATGTCACTATTTATGCAGTCTTTTACGTTTGAAAGGAAAGCTGTTTTTACTTCGCTAATTGATATAGTCTTAACTGTAATGACGCAGATAAGCTTTTAAAAAACTTACATAAATTCTACAAAATATTGTTGAAACATGGAAAAGATGGATTTCATCCTTTCATATTTTCGAACTAATCTATTATAAATTATTTACACATAAATGTTTTTTTTTTTATATAAAGATATTATTCTCGAGAAGAAAAAAACTTAATCACATGAATGGCCTGCGATCGAAAACGCGAAATAAAATACGAGGGTAGTTCGAATATGATCGAGACAAATGCTGTAGATGGCGCGCATGTATGTTTTGAAGGTCTTGGCTTAAGTATGTGATAGCTGGGTCCCTTGCGAACAGTGTGGCATAGTTTTAGTCGGGAGCGCATGTTTCACACGCGTGCTACGACCATTAGTGAACGTCGAGTGCCGACCGCCGTTGCGCAACGTATTGTCATTCGTTTTTTAGTGCGGGAAGGCGTTAAAAACACGGAAATTTTTCTGCATTTGCGAAATTAGTACGGTAGTGAGTGCCTGAGTAGGGCTGCCGTGCTTTAAATGAGCCAAACCATTTAAGGATGGCCGCGAAACCGTCCAGAATGAGCCGCATGATCGTCGACCGCGAACCAGCATGACACCAGACAACATTCGCCGCGTAGAACAAATGATTTTGGAGGACCGTAAGATGAATTTTCGATACATTTCGGCTGAACTCGGAATCAGTATTGGTAGTGTAGTGTCTATCATCCAGGAACACCTTCGATATCGCAAAGTAACGGCACGATGGGTTCCTAAACTGCTGAACTTCAGGCAAAAATTCACGCGCCCTCATACCGCGCATCTCACGCTCGATACAATATCGGAATTGGGGTGAGAGGTACTGGAACACCCCCCCCCCCTCTACAGTCCAGATTTATCACCCTGCGACTACCACATGTTTGGACATCTGAAAGAAGCCCTCGGAGGTCAAAGATTCAACACCGACGACAAGGTAGAGGAGTTTGTGCGCACATAGCTGTCCGAGTTGCCCAAGGAATTCTTCGATACCGGCATCAAAAAATTTCCTGAAAGGTGGGCAAAATGAGTACCTTGTGAGAGGAAATACCAAAAAAACTGTAAATTTTTGTGAATTTTTTTAGTAAATAAACGTGTCAGAGTATTTGTCTCGATCATATTTGAAACACCCTCGTAAATTTTTTTCTAATCAATTTTTGTATTAAAATTGTTGTCGGTCAGTTTTGGAATGTGACAAATGGTTATATATAATAAATGGTTCAACTTACCTAACAACGAAAGTAGTATACAGGCTTACAGGCTCTTACAGGCTCTTACGCAATTTTAACGCTCGCAACTTCTAATTGGAGCAAAGATTAAAACATTATAGCGAATATGAAATTTAAAATCGCATCTAATAAATAAGGAGAATGGTAAGGAAAGACAAACAGATTTTTTTCATACAATAGTAACACAGATTTATCATTAACATTCAATAAATGAAATTATGTAAGTATGAATATGCCAGTATATGTTTTTATTCAAATTCTTTATTTTCTGACTTTTTTCGAAAAGATATTACATCTATAAATTGACTTCAGGGAATAGCAAACAGTTAGCATACAATGATATTATATAACATAGTATCATTGTTTGTTACGGTTTGCGTTTTTTCCCTAATTTGAACAACTACATCGTTAAATCTGAAATTTTCCAGCGACATGAATTTTCGCTCATTTGATCCAGGTGTTACATAAGTGAAGTCTGGTAAAATGATATCCGTAGACAACTGAGCGCTCAGGTTAATAACAGGAAGAATACTTTGGAGATATGAAATACGTTCCATGATACAGTGGCGTAGTTTCATCAGCTGCAGAAACGTAGTTCTCTGCATTACGATGGCAGGAGAGTAAACTTTCGGCTTTTTGAGAACAGAACAGATCTCATCGTCGACATCAAGATTAGATTCCTCCTTTTTCGCAATATCTATACAAATTAATTTTAATCCATGGCTAGAAATGTACACTAGTACATAAGGTTTAAGAGCGATACGTTCTGAAGTTCGGGATAAACTATTGTTTGAAAAAGAAGCCTATACATCTTCGAAGACATTATACAGTTTTGACCACGTGTTAAAATCAAAAGCGTGCCCTTAGAATTTTTTGTTGACTAGATAGAGCACAGGCTGTAACTTCAAATAAGGGTGACACATCCGTGATTGGCAATGGTTGTAGTCCTACTGTCACCAACTTTGAGAGAGAAGTATTTAGAGAATAAAAAGTTGAAGAGAGCATATTTTCTAACCGCTGCATTCTGATTGAAATAACCTTTGCTCGTGAATATCAAGATCTGAAATGAAACTGCAGAACCGTATCACGCTCTATAAATACTGTAATATATCCCCTCTCCCCAAATCGTTTCAATTTAAGACTTCAAGAGAGGGTGGGGGGGGGGGTGTAAACAATCAAGTAATATGCATGACTTACCACTTCTACTTATTAAGTAAATGGAAGGCGGTGGGGGGGGGGTTAATAAACGTTATTAGTTAGCGAAAAAAATCCTAAAATTATACGTTCTATCACATACGTCCTTCTACTCACGCAAAACCAGATACTTGATTGAATTGTAATTGATCTTTTCACCAGTAGAATAATTTAACGTGATACCCTTCACCTTACATACCTCCTCCTCCATTCCATCAGGTTTTTGTACAATGTACGCGTAAAACTTTGGGCCTCACGAAACAAAAGCTTTTATAAAACTTCCCTTTCAGTATGCTTCAAGTTCATCAGTCATGTCATCGAGAAAACTACCTGTTTCTGGACGATATTCTTCTGGTGCACTACTGGAGACATAGATGCATGAAACACTATCGTAGTAAACTACATGACGACCCAGTTTCTCTAGGTAAGAAAACAATTTCAGTCGACCTTGGGCAGTTGTATAGGCTGAAATCACTAAATTCGTCGTAGAAGTAGGAATTATGTTTTCGACGGCATGTCTCCAAGAAACAGAAAGAATGCTGTCGTTGACACGATGTATACCACAAACCTCGATCTCTAGTTTGAGACTATCTTCTCTCTTTCTAACCGTATGCCTTCTACCTCATACATATCGAGATATTTAACTTTAGCGAATTCATTATCTTTGCAGTTGCCAGGCCAACCACTAGCCTCTTGTTTGATTTTGAGAAACATGTTCATGTACCCTGCAAAGAGACCACCTGCCCGCTTCTTAGAATCAAACTGAGATGTTTTATACTGCCATATCTGATGTATCTGGATTACTTTATATCCAACTTCAACTTATTTTTAAAGTTCATCGACCACCCAGGTACCTTTGAATTGGCGCTGTTCAGTTTTTTCGTGCGGACAATCAGCTTGTCTTAGCGCTTTGCAGCTATCGGCAAAACTGGAGATGGAGTGCAAGTACCTAAAAAACATATTTAATCCGATTTTGCTAACAATAAACTGTGTGTAGAGGCATATCACACTATTTTCTCAGGGACAGGTATTCATTTTCTCAACGAAGGTAATTCTATTTCGCGGGAAGATTACGCCAACGGATTCTGCCTTTTCGCCTTTGCTTTAACACCAGACCTTTCGGCAAACGATAATCGACAAAATGTGTATGGCAACAGAAATCAATGGTGGAAATCGCTAATTTTACAAGTTGATTAACACACTTTAACAACGTTAATCTATCTAACACCATTCCTTGAGGTCTCTTTCGAACGATTTCTTGCAAATATCAAACTATACCCACGCCTCTCATTGCGATAGTTGTATGCGAATATTTTCAATGTATGGGTATGTATTATATACATCTTACACTACAGTAAGTCATTGCTGTTTCTTCATTTGTGAGAATTTCGTATGATTTAGAGTATAATCTTTACGAGGATCCATGGTTATCAAGAGGTCATGACTTTTGAACTGAAATTAACTATTTCACAGCATATGCTATTATCCCAAAATTTTAAAGCTCCTAACCTTTAAATTTTATGGCAACTGACCCACGCTTCTAGAGCAAATAACTTTTAATCATTTTCCCATAATGATTTGAGAGAAAAATAGAGTACGTGATTTCTGTCTCCTCTTATTAGCCAATATCCGCCTCCTACTATTTTCTAAAAATTTAATAGGAATTTACCACACACATATATATATATATATAATTAAAAATTTATCATAAGGACAACCGCAGGATTTCGCCGGGAGCAGGGTGCTAATCTGAAAAATTGCACCCGCTTCCAACGAAATCGCGGTAAAATTTCAGCCTTAACCACGTCTCACAACCGTGAGATAGGTGGTTACAGTCTGTAAAGGAATCAATACGACCATCTAGCAAAAGCCTCGTGCACCCTAAGAACACGGAGTGACCCAAAGACAACCGCCTTCTGCGCCGATGATAAGGACGATCAGTTTAATAGAATATTCCAGGTACAATCGTTGCAACTCCCTAATAAGATCTCGATACCTCTCTTTCTTTTCACTCTCCTTGGCTATGATGTTTTTGTCAGCTGGTGCCGAAAATTCGATAACGAACATGGTTCGCTTCTCGAAGTCAAGAAGAACCATGTGAGGCCTCGAGTGAGCAACAGAAACAATTTTCGAGAATATAAAGTTCCAGTATATGCGGCACTTCCCATTCTCGACAATTGACTTAATTTCCCTAGGAGCATTTTGAGGAGCGATATTAAGGTCAATGCCGTAGAAGTAAAAGAGATGGTAATAAAGTACTCTTAGTGCCGCATTGTGCCTTTGAATGTAGGACCAGAATGTACCAGACTTCAATCCGGGCTATTTAAGGAAAGCAAACGTTAGCTCACAAGACATTGACTGATCCTTCACATTTCTGTGGAAGATACCGTGCATCCTCTTATCGAGGAGCTGTTCACGAAAGTCTTTCTCTTGTGCTTTCTTAATCCGAGTGTTTCAGCAGCCTCCTCCGCTGCTTTGTACAGAAATGCTCCTTTGTCCACTTCTTCGTGATTCCTGACCATTTTAAGAAGAGGGTCTCTTCTATTTGCAACTCTATGTGCTATACTCAGAATAATCCTGTTGTGAAGACATTCAAGACTCAATATTCCGCGACCCCTTTGACGGCGTGAGATGTACAGTCGCAGAACGGAAGACTTAAGATGCATGCT
>NC_046658.1:157127097-157136374 GCF_010883055.1 Belonocnema kinseyi | reverse complement strand
CTCAGATCTCTTGATATCGGGACAAGAAAGGTTATGCACATGAACAAAAGCATGCATCTTAAGTCTTCCGTTCCGCGACTGTACATCTCACGCCGTCAAGCGCATGCCGCTGTACACCTTGACACAAGAAGCTATCACCTCTAAAATTATTTTTGGTAAAGAAAGTTTAAAACTTACCATAAATAATTTGTTAAAAATAGTTAATGTATAGGAACATAATTTGTGTAATTCATTATATTCTCACCATAATCAGAGAATATTGTTTTTATGAGAAAACTAAATAACAATGATTTCCATAATTCTTCATTTTCTGGAACCCTCTCAACCCCAAAAAACCAAGTTTGCGTTCAAATCTGTCGTTAATAAATTTTGTACAATTCAACTACACAAATTTTATTTTTCCAAAAAAAAACTGAAAACTTATCAAAAATTTTCATTAATAATTGTAGAAAAACTACACGAGATGCAGTAAAATCTTGAATACTATTTTTTTTTAAAGGATGCGAACTTCTTCAATTATAAAAATAAGACAATGCAAATACTTTTGTTTCAAAATGAGTGCATACTATAAATTGTAATATCAGGTTATTAAAATAATACAATCTTTATGGTAATTGAGATCGAAATTTAATGCAAAATAAGAAAGAGATATTAAAGTATTTATTAAAAATTTAATTTGTACTTTACTTTGCAACATGAGAATAAGCAGTTCTAAACCAAGGTGATAATGTTTTTGTTAAAGAAAAAGAAGCATTTTTAAAAATTTTTGAGAAGCGGCAGTGAAGAAAATTTAATTCCGAAAAAGTTTGTGAAAATTATTGTTTATTGTAACTACCTAGGCTTGCTCAAACTTGGCGCATAGCTTGATGTGCGCAGTGGGCTTATTTTTTCCAGAAAATAATCTTTTTTCAATTTAAAATACAATCAGCTGTAATATTATTTAAATTTTCAAAGTCATATATATTTTTTTTAGAGATCTGATGTTCGTTACGACAACTGCCTTAAATCTTCCAAAATGCATTATAAAATTCTTTAAGTTGAAAATGCATGGACAAAATAAAAAAATGTAAACCAAAAGACTTTTAAAAGGACTATACACAAACGTGGGGTGAGTAAATTTTTTATTAGCAAGCTAAATAATCATAGTTCACACAAGGTATACTTTAAAATTCGCTCTAATTGGGTTGCGCCAGCCTACTGGACATTCCGTAATTTCTTCTGTTGTCATTTCTTGAACTTCAGCGCTGTCCATGTTTATTTTTGCCCTTTTGGGCCTTGGCAAACCATATTTAAATATTCCACGAAAAATTTGATTTCTGGTTGGTAATTTTCCCAATATTGCACAAACGTCACCATTTGACGTTGATAATACAAACTGTTCTTCGGTGGGCATAGGTACAAGTTCACTTTTATGATTTTTCAAATGAATTGGTTTGTCAGGCGGAAAAACGTATGTTCGAAGCTCAAATATCCGGTTTCCATTCTTCTGGTCAATGAGTCGAGTAAGTCGAATAAGTCTAAAGAAATCAAATCTATACCCAAGTACACGAGGAAAAGTTTTCTTAAGTGTACCAGACGGTAACATCGCACGAAGAGACGTCTCGCAAGGCGGTGGCGAATCGGCAGAAGACAAAGATCTGGCAGAAGGAGACCTGGATCTGGTACGAGTATAGGACGTGGCATGTGATCGATCCCTGGCGAAAGAACCCGGTATGGCAAGAGAAAGATTCGTATCTGGAGAATGTCTGGCAGGAGAAGAAGGAGACGGTTCACAGCAAAGAATATTAGGATTAGGATCGCCACTAGGAGAGCACCTGGACTGTGAACTGAATTCTGCAACGAAAAATGGAGTTCATTATTTTCTTAAAGTACAGTGAAACTCGGAGACTATGTCGGTTTTGGGGCTGGCGGTGGAGGGGCACAAACCTGAAAGAGTTTCGCTCCGGATGTAAATACTTTTGTTTGTTAACGGATGAGTGTCCATCGTACGTACTCCGCAGCTTCTTTTACCCCTACTTGCAAAGCAGCGTCAATTTTCGGAAAAACTGTATCAGGGAGCCCCATCTTAGAGTTTCACAGCACGTCTTTGAAGGATTATATTAAAAATATTTTTTTATGTGCTACATGTGCCACTAGGGTGGTTCCAATTTTTTTTCACTACAACCGACAGAGAACTTTTTTGCCGTTAAGCTTCATGGGCTGGAGTTTTTAAAACCTCTGAGTGTCATTTAAAAAATAAAAACGCATTTATTACACTCTTATCATAATGAGAATGTACTATTTTTATGTGATACCTGATTGTTGCGGATTCCCTTAAATCTCAACGTTTCGCTACCGCCTGAATCCGAGTCTCTGTTACCGTCGGCTTTGACGTCGTACGTATACCGGATAACTTTTGAAAGACTAACCAGATACATTTTCAAGTTCGCACGCAGTTTCAGAGACCAAAAATATAGTTCGCTTAACAGATATTTTGCATGAATATTCAAAAATTTTGAGTACTCTAAAAATGTTATCGACTATCTTTTTCAAATACGAAAAATTCATACTTAACATTTCTCAAAAAGCACAAGAAGAGGAAACCTGTTTGTGAATAATTTTTTCGAACCTTTTTTATTACCTTTTTGTTCATAGCTTTTCGTCTTATTATAGAAAAATACAATTACAGAAGTGAAAAATTTGACGAATTCAACATAAAACCCTTATTAGATTAAAAACATGACAGTGGTGCGCAATGTCTCGTCATATTTAGAAACAGAAAATGTATTACTAAAAAGTTTTAAGAAAATTTTAGCATAATATTTTTCTTTTTAAAAACATCGGATTTTCGTGATTTGACTTGAAATATATTTTTTGCTATTTTAATTGCCAAATTTGTAATCAATTTATAAACAACAGTGATAGAATAAACAATAACTTGTGAATGCTTTATCTTGGTGGAGATAATGTAGTTGATTAAAAAATATCGCAATTACCTTCTTCTTGTTTCAATAAAGATAAAGATGTTACACAATCGATTTCTTTCATTTAACTGTTTTTATGTGATTATATTATTTCCATTTTCAATATGATACATTTTTAAAAATTCGTCTTTTTTTTAGAAATTCACTCTTTTTTGGTTAAACAGTACTGGTATTGATTCACAAGTACAGTAGAACCTCGATTATCCGAGGTAATGCGGGGATAAGATACCTCGGATAAGCGAAAACTCGGATAATACGGAAAACGTATAAAATTCCTAAGAGTTACCAATTTTTGATATATTTTGATTAGAAAAATAAGTATAAACATTTAGCAAATAAAATTAAACAAATTACGAATGTGGATTTATCTTTATGGTACAAAGCATTATCACTAACGTTGCTGAAGGAAGTCGGTAATCGAGCACTGTTTCAATCTGCTTCATCGTTTTTTAGCTGCAATATTGCCTGGGATAACGCGGAGCCTCGGATAATCGAAGGCCGGATAATCGAGGCCCTACTGTGAAATCGTTTTCAGTTCATATATTACCTCCTACAGATTTATTTAAGGACTCATATTCTTTTGTTGAAAATGTGGTTTGAACGTGATTTTTTTTGTGGTCGACGATCAATCGTTTTAGATCGACATTCACCTTTTTCATTGTGAGTGTAAGAATTTTTAGAAATTTCATATATTTATTTAATAATTTTCGTATTTTTAGCTTCTTAGATGATTATTTCTTTATGAAAATTCATAATTTAATTTGAAAAAATTATGTATTCATATAAATTTTATAATTTAATTTAATAATTGCGTAACATAAAAAACCAGAAGAATCGTGACTGTTTTCTGGTGTACCTAAATTTATAGATATGATGTTATATTGTTACATATTTACCAATAGAATCAAAGAAAATGGCGAAAACAAGGTACAGTGTACCGACGCTAATCCTCATTATTTACTGGTCGAGTAGATAAGAGTAAGTGGCAGTAGATGATACTGGTTGAGTGAGGCAATAAGTGTTCTACAAGATATTTATACGTGCCATACAGGCAACCGCTAGTCACTATTAAAGGGGCTATTTACAAAACACGTAACGCTCTTTTTTGACATATTTACCTCCCCCTACCCCATGTAAATTTTTGTCTACAGTAAGTGTGTGTAAGTTAAACAATGGCGTAACGCTCGAGGTGCTAGCCCCCCATCCTAAACACGGCACGTATTTTTGGAACGACTCCTTACTTGAAGCCCGTCAGTCACGCGGCATTAATTATTTATTTATTAATAATTAATTCTACACGATAATTTGTGCATAAAATTTTGTTTATTAAAGGTTAAAAAATCGACAGCTGTAATTTGATGACTGCGAATTAGGTGATTAATAATTTTATTGTTTTCTGAATTTATCAAGTATGATATTCTTTCACGCGTGCCGTGCGTTGGAAGAGCGACTGTTGATTCTCGCGATGCGTGCTGAATGATGCATTCACCTCGCGCTACGAGCTCGTTCTTTCTATTTACCCCACATTTGTGTGCAAGACTTTTAAAATTCAAGGACAAAGCGTCGAGAACTGTCATTTGGTGATTGTCAATTCTCTTTTGTTGAAGCTTCTGCGGATTTCAAGAACACATTCTTATTACGTATCTCATGATTCGCACTTGATTTCGTCAAAAATGGGAACAAATGTATTTTTATTGTCTTTTTTTTTTCATTTGAAAAAATGTGCTTTCTATTAAAATAAAAATAGTTATTAAACATTTTACTGCAATTAGTGTCGTTTTTTCCTAAACTTGATTTTTTTATATTCAATTTCGATCTAATTTAGGCGAAAAATTTTATTGAATAAAATGTTATTGTATCTTTTGACCTCTTTACACGAATTGATTTTTTTACTAATAATATATTTTTATAACCAGAGTTTATAACAAACTTGTAAACATTTTTTGGTTACACAACGTTTGTCTTTTAATTTTGTTTTTACCTTGTGTCGTTTTTCTAAAAATTGAGTTTTAAAATTTTTAATCTTATTTTTTACGATTGGAAGAAAATCTACTCGCCCTATCTAAAAATTATTAATAACAAATTTATAGATCTTTTTGGGTTGAACAAAATTATTCTGTTAATTTTAGTGCGTATATTGTGGTATTCATTGAAAAAATTAACTTATTTGATTTTTAATTTTACTTTTTAGAATTAAAACAAAAACTACGTGTCCTATTAAAAATTACTTGAAACAAATTTGTATGAATTTTCGCTATTTTTTCAAGCGTAACTTTAGTCTATTTCTTTTTTTATAGCTTGTGTCGTTTGTCTCAAACTTTAATTTTTTTATTTTTAATGTTGTTTTTTTATGACTTAAAACAAAAACTATGCGTCCTACCGAAAAGTGAACAATGACAAATTTGTAGATCTTTACATGGCGCGCAATTGTAGTTAATTAAATTTTTTCCATATCTTGCATAATTTGACCGCAAAATGGAACTTGATTTCGTTTTCATTATCTTTTGCAGGATCAAAATTTGGATTTTCAAATGCAAAACAATTCAAAAAGTTGTCATGATAATCTTGTCGGGCTTTTAAAAATCAACGTTTTTCTTTTCTTATTTTTTTAGCCGTACATAGAATTTTTAAATCTTAAAAAAATAGTCTCAAATATTTTAAAAATTGGGCTTACTTTTTGATTTTGAATCCAAATTAGCTGGTTTACAAACTCGTCCTTTTTTTCAAGGCTTAAAAATAATACACTAGAAAGAGAAATAACCATTCACAATCTATCAGCTGAAAAAGATATATTAAATAAAATGTAAAAACAAGCATTTATCAGTTCCAGTGCTCATCCATTTTTCTATCATAGATCTTGTTGAATTATTTTCGAAAATGCATTATTATCCGTAGCAACTGCCGAAGTTATCAAGAAATTACCATACATCTAGTTAATAAAATAATTTTCAAATATAAAAATGACTAGAAAAATTGCTAAAGAAACGAGGATTATGTTGAAGAGCACCTTAATTAAACCATTTAAATTTGGCTTAAGCTGTAAACTTTGTTAACTAGAATTTAAATCATCTTCATATTAATCCATTTATGTTTTAATTATAATTTCATAAATTTAATTTAAATTGTTTAGTTCAGAATAGTCTTGTAAAATCAATTATTATTCAATTTTTAATTTGTGACTACAATTGAATGTTAAAATCATGGCTCAATTTATTCATAATTGTTCGACCTCAAAAGTTTTTCATGAAAATGTTCAAATTTCGAACTTTTTTAAATTTCAGTTCTTAGAGGCAGTTTTCGTGCAAAAATTCAGGTATCTGGAAAGAAAAAGTCACCCATAAATAAAAAATTGAAATAATGTTATGAGGCACATCTTAAGAAAGAAAAAATTGTATTCAGTAAGAAAATTTTGAAACTCACGATAAATATTTATTCGAAAATAGTTAATTAAGGAATAAAAAACCTTTTAAGCGAAACAACAAACAATATGGAAAGAGTGAAGAAAAAAATCATATAGAAAACGTAGTTTTTGTTTTATTTGTAAAAAAACAATAATAATTAAATTTTTTGGCGGACGATACGAGTTACGAAAAAAATAATAAAACAAAAGTTGTTCGCGGAGCGGGCAAAATTCTTTTTATTGCAGTCGCCTTTCATGTATTTTTCAAAAATGATAAATTTAAAATAAACTGCGGCTTATTTTTACGTAAAAAAGTTTTTAAATTTTTCTTTTGAAATAATTGTTATAACCATATTTAGTATAGAAAAATTTACTTTAGAACTCAGAAACAATAGAATTGTAGAAAGTAGCTCTCCTGAAAAATAAGCCATCATTTATTAAAATTTAACCATTTTTAGAACATTGGTACGTATGTATGTCTGTCTGTGTGTATGTATGGTTACATGAATATTGGAGCAACGTTAACCTTTGAATGATTTGTCCAATCGATTCCAAATTTAAAACACTTCTTTAGGTCCCCAGAACGAAGGTTAAGTTCGTTAATCAGAAATTTCCAACCTAAATTTAGAAATTTAGATCATTTTCAAAAATTTCAAAATTTATTTTTCAAATTGTAGTTAATTTTATCAAAGTTTCTTATAGATTTGTAGAATACTGGCAAATTATCCAAATAAAATATTTTATTTCGAGACAAATTAGAAAAGCTATATACTTTTCAAAATTTTGAAAATTTGCAAAAAAAAGAAAAAAATATTTTTTTCATAGATCCAAAAATTAAATTTAAAATTTTCACTAGATACCAAATACATTTTAAAACTATTCTAGCCGAATTTTTCGATTAGCCCAAAATTTAAAAAATTGGAGCTTTTTCAAAATTTGAGACAAATGTTTTTTTAAAGTTTCAGAAATTTTTTTCAATGTCTCTGATACATGAAAAACATGTTTGGAAATTATCCAAATGACACTTTTAATTTGGATGAAAATTAAAAAAGTTATATGATCAATTTTCATAATTAAAAACTTCCAAATTTTCGATCTCTGGTTTTTAACGGATCTTTACGTTTCGGCACTCACATAGTCCAAATATCATAAAATTTTGTCGGTATCTGTCTGCTTGTATGTCTATCTACCAAATTAAAAAAGTTTAAAGCATTTTCAAAATTTGAAATTTTTTTTCATTTGAGAAATGTTTCATGAATTTTCTAATAGATCGGTAGAAGGCTTGAAAATTATCAAAATAGAATTTTCTATTCTGATAAAAATTAGAAAAGTTATATACTTTTGAACATTTTTAAAATTTTCAGAAAAGTAGAAAAAAAATATTTTTCTGATAAATTAGGAAATTTCATTTAATTTCTTCACTTGATTTTAAATATATTTAAGAACTGTCTTAGATAAGTTTTTCGATTCAACAAAAATTCAAGAAGTTAGAGCTTTTTAAAAATTCAAACAAAGAAATTTTATGAGTTTTAGAAGTGTTTGAAAAATTTTTTGGTACACGACAAAAAGAATTGCAAATTATGCTAATGATATTCTTTAATTCGATAGAAATTAGAAAAGTTATATGCTTTGCAACATTTTGAAAACTTTCAAACAAAAAAAGGAAAAAATATTTTGTATACCCTGCTTAAAATTTCAGGTTGAAATCCAATTGAGACCGGAAAGAAACCGGTTACGTACCCTTTTGGTCCCTACCCGGTTCTAGTCGGTTTTTACTTAATCTTCAATTTAATTTTTTGAGATCAATCTGGGTCTACCCGGTCCTTATACGGGAAATGGTAATTAAAAATAAGTTGTTTAAATATTCCTCCAGCGCCCAACCGGTTTTTATCTGGTCAATGGAAACAAAATGAAAATAATAATCATATAAAATTAGAATTCTACCCGGATCCTATCCGGTCTCTATATGGCAATCGACGCTTGTAAACCGGCTACCTGGTGCTACCCGGTTCTTATCTGGCATATGGAACCAGAAATTAAAATAGGGTTATACTTTTCTACCCGCTCCCTATCCGGTCTCTCTAAGGTACCTAGCCATTTTTGAATTATTAAGTGCAAATGCAACTGCTACTCGTTTCGTATCTGGCAAATGAAACCAGAAATTAAAACAAGGAAATATAATTGTCTACCCGGTTCCTATCCAGTCTCTTTAAAGCATATGGAAACTTGTAAATTATTTAGTGAAAGTGTACCGGCTACCTGGTTCTATCTAATTATGACAAAAAATTCTAATTATTATTAGCCATATGTGACTAAAAATTTAGTGAAAAGTTGGAAACAGTGTATTCAAACAACTAGTGAAATACAACTAATATTCAATAAAATATTTGATAAATATTTAATTTATCTTTAAAACATTGTAGATATTTCTATAAAATTCCCACTAAAGTTAAATCAATTTTTTAAATTATTGGTTGACCCACATATAGTCCGAACAGGTTCCCAATAGGAACCGATAACAAATGGGTAAATATTTTTACGTTTCTGATATAATCCTCAATCACTCCAATATGCATGATACATTCACTAAATATTTTCATAGACGTATTCTTTCAATATTCCTAGATATTCCTGGTATTCTTGATATTTTTTAGATTTTTAAATATTTTTGATATTCTTCGTAATCTCAAATATTTTTGATATTCCGAAATATTTCGAAATATACCTAAATGTTTACAAATATTCTGACATATTTATCGCTTGACTTTTGCGCTCAACAAGTTTTTAAGATTTCAAATTACACCAAACTCTCGTTTTAAGTAACCCCGTTCTCAATATTCCTAGAATTGGTGGCTCATGCAGTTTCTTAGGGGAGTAGGGCGAGAGCGGTTGCAACCTCATATATACATATATC
>NC_046658.1:157113767-157126997 GCF_010883055.1 Belonocnema kinseyi | reverse complement strand
TGTCCTTATGACAAATTTTTAATTATATATATATATATATATATATTGCATTTGGAAATGAGTGAGGCGGCCCTCAATGTTTACGTTTCTGTCATCCCGAAATCAGTCCAAGGCCATTTGAAGGCAACCGCCGAAACTTAACTGAAAGCGAGAGTTTGATGTACAAAACATTTTCAAGTGTTTAAAAGGATTCTAATGAATTTAACAATAATTTAACGGGATTTTAAATATTTTTAATTAAAAAAGATTAAAGTTTATAAATGAATTTAAAAAGATTTCGAGTAATTTTAAAGAATTTTAAAAGATGTTAGCAAAATTCCAAAAAGTACAAGAATTTCCAAGAATTTTTAAAGACTTTCAAGTACTTGTTATGAGAACAACAGATTCTTATTGATTTTATGGGATTTTCTGGCATTTCAATGGATTTCATATCGTTTAAAAAGTCGGTAAAGGAATTTAAAATATCGCAAGTATTTTAAATTATTTTTAAAAAATGCAAAAGAGTTGAAGGATTTTCATGTAACTTAAAAATATTTTTATGTATTTAAAAATATTTTTAGGAATTTCAAGGGATTTAACAGGTGTTATTTGATTTAAAAAGTTGTTAAGTTTATAATTGAATTCCAAAAGATTTCGAAATATTTAAAAAAAGTTTAAGATATTTTTGATGTAGGTAGAATTTAAATGAGTTTTAAGATTACAATTTTTTTTAATAATGTTCTTCAATTCTTCAAAATCTGTGAAATCTGTTGAAATCTTTGGAAATTTGTAGAAATCCTTTGAAATCCTTTTTGTAAAAAATCATCTTTTTGACTTTGAAATTCAACAATTTAAAAAAAAATCCTTATTGACTGAAAAGTCAACTCTTGTGTAAAATTAATATCTTTTTGGATGAGTTTTAATCGTTCAATTTGTAATGTTACGAACTGAAATTTTTTGAATTATTATCATTTTGAACCTTAAAAATAATAGCTTAATTTGTATTTTTTAACCAGAAATCTCTAAAATGTTAAAGACATAAAAAATTTAAAAATGGTGATTTCGTATTTTAAAATAATTTAATTTGAAAAATTGTAAAATTAAAAGGTTTTAGAAATTTTTGTTTTATACCTATGAATTATTAAGCGTTTAAATCAAATATTTCTGAATTACAAATTTGTCAAGCTTCAGTTTTAAAACTTCAAAATTCAAAAGATTTCCACCTCAAAAAAATCATTTTCAGATTTAAAATTTTTAATTTTCTAATTTTATCTTGAATTTTGAATTGGAACAGGAAATTTTTCAAAGCAATTGTATCGAGGCATCCTAACGGTAGGTTGCCAACGCACATGCCGAGGATCTTTCAGTTTTGGCCAACTCCTAGCTTCATCTTGTTCAATTTCGCGAGCTGAAACTTTCTAGCGCTAACTTCTGGATTAGCTTTTTATTGTTTATATTTTTGGTTAAGTATCATCTAGTCAATAGCGTGCGTAGGCATCCTATCGCATAACAAAAATTGTTGTGATTGCTAAGAAAATTGAAAATGATTTTTTAGTTTGAAAAATTAATTTTAAGTGAGTATTTGAAAAGATTTTAAAAATTAAAAAAAAGGAATCAGTACGATTTTAAGACAATATTTTATTTTGCAGTTTTTTTTAATTTTAGGAAAAAAATCGAATTAACACGATAAATCAATTTTTAACCCAAAAGTTTACTTTTCAACCAATTAAATTAATTTTCTATCAAATAATTGGTATTTTAACTAATAAAATGTACAGGCTAAAGTTTCAACCAAAAATGGAATAGTACAATTTCCAGATAAAAAAACTTTTTGACCAAGAAGATTAATGTTCTATAAAAAAAAACGATTTCCCAACTTAACCAATATATACGATTAATTTCTAATCAATCATATAATAGTTACATTTTCAGATAAAGATATATAATTTTTAACAGAAAAAATTAATTTTGAACAAAGTTGTTAAATTTTCAACCAATCAGATGAATTTTCGACTTCAAATAAAAAAAATAAAAACTTTAAAAAAGTAGTTGAACTTTTGATAGAAAAGAGGACTTTTTTTAAAAAAAATAGTTACATTTTCAACAAAATAATTAATTTTTCAATCAAATAATTGAGTTTTTATCCAAACGATATGAATTTCAAAATCGCCCATTTCTTTAATTTCTTTCAAATGCGGATCAAGATATAAATAAGACTATTATAATATAACTTAATTATAATTTTATCATTATTAATATACGCATATATTTATGTCTATATAATAGTATTAATATTTATATAATTTATATTTTATACATGAAATAACATAACCTCAAAATATACGCATATCAAGAGGCGAGCGATCTATTCAAATCATGAGAAACGCCAACATCGAAATCTGGAAATATTAAAATCTCAATCTCCTGAATTTATTTCAAAGCAGTCAGCAGATAGATATATAAATAGAATCGCCGAAGTGCTCCGACCGGCAATCGTGCACCTTCGAGTTTTCAAATTCAGAAGAGGAGAAATGGGTTGCGCGCGCAACTTAGTCATTTACAGCTTCTCCTACTATATTCACACGGACATAGCCCTGTCATAGTATTGGACCACATCCCTTTTCAGATCTGGGATCACTGAGTGGGTGGCATCCTTTTCCGTTTATCTAATTTGTTTATATTGGGCTTAGATTATACGTTTTGTTCCGCAAATTTTTCATTTGGCGCTTCTGTTCAAGAGGAGCATGTCAATATTGCACGAGAGCCAGGATCATTATACTGGGGAAATATTACTCCTACTTAAAGCAAAGTCGTCTCGATCTCCACGGGTCTGATTAAATTTCTCGAGGCTAAGACCGACAACATAGACATTGACAATATTTTAGCTATAGGTGCAGACGGAACTAATACAAATACGGGACATGTGCGAAGTGTTCTTCGACTTATTGAGGAAAAATTAAACCGCCCATTGCAGTGGCTGATTTGCCTTCTTCATCACGAGACTAGTGGCCCTTCAAGTTATAAAGGGCCCATCGGCCAGGAATTATTAAAGTGCACTTCTTTGCCCGTAGTTGAATTCCGATTAATCTCCCCAAACGTTCAAAACTTAACCTTAACTGATCTCAGTATCGATCAACAATACCTCCTCGACATGATCCGTGCCGTCGAAATTGGAGTTTGTCCCGAGGACCTGGCCAAACGCGATCCAGGCCTTATTTCTTATTCGCGATGGCTGACTACAGCCAACAAAATTCTTCGAATGTACGTAGGAACATCAAATCCATCCCTAGAGGTGGTATCACTTGTGAATTATGTCATAAAAGTATATGGCCCTATTTGGTTTCTAATCAAAAGCGAACCATCTTGCACGACAGGTGCCAGACATGTGTGGTCTCTGATTTGATACTCACGGTTTCTCTCTAAAGACCAGAGGCATGTCGATGGCAGACATGCCGATAGATTATTTGATAGACATTGTGACAACGGCTTAGTCGCTAAATATCTGTACCCCCTGCTTCCATGCCACACGCAAGCTGTGGAAATATATGTGCAGGTTGTGACGGATGGAGCCACTCATGTCTGGGGGAGGAACAGCGACATGGTTTGATACTCGCGAAATTGTGCTGGTCGTCTCATTTGGGCTGGGAAACACATTAAATACAGCATACTAGACTTGTCCTAACATAATATACAGGTAGCTTTACCTCGAAAAACATTGTTTAACATTGGAATGTATGCGAAAAGAGTGGCGATGAGAATGCAATGTAATGGTCAACGCCGCAGGCGCTTTTAGAACCTTGTTTAAAAACAAATTCAAACACCATTTCTGTTTCCATTTATGAATGTATTTCCTGAAGATTTTGAATCGCAGTTTTCGATTAAGGTTAGAACATAAATGATATTTGAAAAAACTTATTTAAAATACAGGCGCCAAACGTCCAAGAACAAGCGCACAGCGCGCGAGTGTACCCGCGGCCCTAGGTGCGGTTAAACATGACGCGAAGCGCCGCGCGCGCGCTGTCTAGATCAAAATGTGACTGCGCAATGGACATATTTACATATTAAAGATGAATTTTTCATTTTAAATAACATCAGTAATATTATTTTAATTTTTGAAATCATAGAACAATTTTATTTTTTTCAGAGATCTGACTTTTAACACAACTACCTTGTCTTCTAAAATGCATTCTTAAATTCTTTAAATTGAAAATGTATAGGTAAAATAAAATATGGTTAACCAAAAGACTTTGAAAGCAACATGCATAAACTTTAAGGTAAGTATAAATACGGATCGTAAAAAGCAAGATCTCAAAGCCGCGCACGCAGCGGGAATATTAAGTTTTCCAAAATGCATTTAAGAATTTTTTGAATTTAAAATGTACGTACAAAATGAAAAATTTAAAACCAAAATATTTTTTAAAGAACTCTGCATAAATGCTGTGTAAGTAAATTTTGCATTAGCAAGGTAAAGGGTTGTAGTTCACAAAAGGTATAATCTAAAATTCGCTTTGATTGGGTTATTTCGACCTACTGGACATTCTGCAAGTTGTTCTGTGGTCATTTCTTCAACCACAGCGCTGTCCATGTTTATCTTCATCCTTTTTGGCCTTGGAAAATCATTTTTAAATATTCCTCGAAAAACCTGATGTTTGTTTCCTGATTTGTCCAATATTGCACAGACGACACCATTAGACGTTGATAATACAATTTGTTCTCCGGTTGGCATAGGTACAAGTCTATTCTGGTGGTTTCTCAAATGAATAGATTTTTCAGGCGGAAAAACGTATGTTCGAAGCTCGAATATCTGGTTCGCATTCTTCTAGTTAATGAGTCGAATGCGTCCAAGTAGATCGAAACTATATCCAAGCACACGAGGAAAAGTTTGCCTAAGAGTAGAAGTTGGTAACCTCTCACGAAAAGACGTCTGGTTAGGTGGTGAAGACCTGGCTGAACAATAAGGTCTGGCAGAGGGAGACCTGGACCTGGCACGAAGAGAGGTCTCGATTGATGGTCCAGAGCCGGGAGAAGATTGAGTTCTGAGAGGAGAACAAGGAGAAGGTTCACGGCGAAGAACATCAGGATGAGGGTGGCCACTAGGAAAGCGCTGGGACTGTGAACTTAATTCTGCAACGAGAAATAGAGATTAATATTTTTTCAAGTACAGTGAAACTCTTAAACTGTGCCAGTTTTGGAGTTGATGGTGGTGGGGAACAAGCCCGAGAGAGTTCCGTTTCGGATGTAAATGCATTTGTTGGTTCACATCTGAGTGACCACCGCACACCCTCGGCAGCTCATTTTATTCCTACTTGCAGCGCGTCATCCCTTATAGGAACAACTACATCAGGGGGCCCTATGTCAAACTTCTCGTTAGTTTTTAGCATCCAAACAATCATTCCCCATGGGCTTTAAAAGTATTAAACTTACGTTTTTGTACTCTAATTTTTAAATGTTTAACAGTCTGCCAGTCAACTTTGGCACCACTCAGGATCTGTCATTCAATTTTCTTGGTAGTTATTTGCACCTAAAAAATCATTCCCAATTGGTTTCAAGAGTACTAAAATGACGTTTTTTCACTCGAATTTCTGACATTTTAGACAGCCTGCCAGTCAACGAATTTCGAACTGTTGACTATGAAAACAAAAGAATCTAAAATTTTAGTGAGTTCTAAAATGACGTCCATGGAATTCGCGCGAGCTCCCGTACATTTGGAAGACTAGTAATATCTATATTTTCATAATACATGTCCACGTGGACAAAGTACGGGGGGAGGGAGATTTGTTATCATTCTAAGACTGTCTACGACGGGGGGGGGGTCAAAAATTGGTAAATGTTTATCTGGGTCGAGATGATATAGTCGATTAAAAAGTATCGCAAATACCTTCTTCTTGTTTAATCAAGATAAATGTTACAAAATTGCGTTCTTTAATTAAAATTGGTTATGTACCATTCTTCCCATTTTCATAAAAAAATTTTAATTGACATGCATGAAAACACGTGCATAGATACAGACATATATAAATATTTTTCATTTTACTTTAAGTTAGATTTTTTAATTTTGAAAGATTGTTAAATATATGAGGAAGCATTCTTCTTTTTTTGAAGATTAATATTTTTAGATAAAAAAAATTCATATTCATAGAAATTTTGTAATTCAATTTGAAAATTTCGTTAGACAATAAACAGACTAACCGCGATAGTTTTCTAGTGTACGTAAAATTATAGATATCATGTTATATTATTATATATTTACCAATAGAATCAAGGAAAGCGGCAAAAATTAGGAATAGTGTACCGACGGTGACCCTCATTACCTACTAGTCGAGTGGATACAAGTGAGTGGCAGTAGATAAGACTGGTTCAGTGGGACAAGAAATGTTCGACAAGATATATATATATTCTAGCGGGCTTTTGGCATTCCACGTAGAACGTTTTGATTTGCTGACCCCCTCTTTTTTGTCTCCTGCCCCACTCGCTTCAAACAACTCCCCACATCGCCACGTAAAGTTTATTTACAGTATGTGTTTGGAAGTTTAACGTTAGCGTAATACTCGAGGTGCCCGCCCCCTAAAGATAAAGCCACGCACATTAACTATTATTATTAATTTATTATTAATTAATTGGGCACGGGTATTTGTGCACAGACTTTTTAAACCTTTAGTTCGAACCATCGACCACTTTAACCTGTTGATTGTGAAAACAGCTTTTATTAAGGGACCTCCGGCTTTCACAAACACACGATTTGTAGATCTTTTAATAAACGATTTTTAACTATTCTACTTTTTCGCGTATCTTGTGTCGTTTTCTCAAAAATTTTGTTCGAAAAATATTGATCTTTTTTCAGTTTACACTTTTTGTTGTTTTATGTTTCTTCGTATCTTCTATACTTTGAACAACAAGTGTATTTTTTCTATTTTTAACAAGATTTGTCATGGTTCAATCCATTTTTCATCCATCGAAGATGAATAATTTTCTTTCTAAAGACTTTTTTCATATCTCAATCTTGTAAATAATAATTGTCATATTTTCTGAATTTTTACAACATAATCTTTTTTTCAGCAGATACGAAAAAAATATTTTGAACTTTTAAAACCTCAAGGATCTGTACTGAAAAGAATATATTAGAAAACATATATAAGAATGATAATTCAAAATCAATATACTAGAAAACATACATTTAATCAAATTTAAACACAAGAATTTTTCAGTTATATAGCTACGCTATAATTTACAATCCACTAAATTGAAAAACCAATAAATTTTTACATTTTTACAATGATTTCATTGCAGGGCATATGACACACCCAAATACCAATATAACCGACCACTCTTTTTCAGTTCATTGAATTTTATTTGAAATATTAAAAACAGTTAAAGTTTGAAAACTTGAAAAAAATTAAAACATGCAAAAGAACATGTGAGAAGGGAATAAATAATACAGCCAAAGGTTTGAAAATACAACGTGTAGTGAAATTCAAAAAAAGAAATTATTACTCGAACATCTTTTGAAATTGATAACACAGTCACACAAAAAAAAGTTTGCGGATCTGGTAACAAGACACACGTGTTCCTATGGATTTTGGGGCGCTGAATTCAAATTCGGTATCAAAAATCACCCATCACGTTATGGTTGAGCCATAACCTCAAAAAATGACGAAAAATCATGCACTGAGGCAAATAAATTTCAAAATAATGCCAGTGATGCACATTTTCACTTCAAAAACATATCGACAACTGTGAAGGATCAACCATTGCCTGATATCAACTTATTTAACATAACTTTTTATCCAACAGAACCTGACCTCACCTATCTTGAATTAACAGAAATTTATTGAATTACACGTAAAGCTCTGGAAGCATATTTTCCCAAAAGCAAATGTGTGCTACATCGAATGGGTCAACTCGAGCCTAACCTAGAAATAAATCTAACCTAGCCTAACCTAACCTAACCTCACGAAACACAATTAAACTGATTGTGTTGTCCCGTTGTGTTTGCGGTACCGTTTCATTCAGCTTCGGCTTGACCTACATAGAGGTTTAACCTATCCTAACCTAACAAAACCTGACCTAACCTAACCGATTACGCTGGCAACCCTTTTCTTGCGTACTTATTTATTGTAAGTCTAGGAAAGGTAGAGAGAAAAAAATTTTGAATAAAACTCTTATTTATTTGCATGTTTAAGTTACAGTTCTACATTTTAATTGATACAAACATTGTCAGGTTAATTGAAATGGGGTCAATTCTACTTGTAATTCTAAGTTTCTTCAAATGAGTAATGTGCGTCTAAATTTTTAACCACCTGTAGTACAGTGAAATGAATTTTAGTGTGTTACAACGGGAACACTTAAGTTAAGTTGTGTTGCGTTAGGCAAAATTTCGTTAGGTTCTGTTAAGTTAGATTCATTTGTAGGTTAAGATCGAGTTAACCTATTAAATATAGCACACATATAAGACTGACAATTGTAAGTTTACATAGCTACACGTGTGGTTGAATTTCATTCGGCTAGGTTGGGTTAGGTCAGGTTTTGTTAGGTTAGGATAGGTTAAACCTCTATGTAAATTAAGGTGAAACTGAATGAAACTGTACCGCAAAAACAACGGGACAACACAATGAGTTTAATTGTGTTACGTGAAGTTAAGTTAAGTTAGGTTAGGGTAGTTAAGGTTTTTTTAGGTTAGGATAGGTTTGACTTCTTTGCAGGTTGCGCCCAAGCTGATTCAAACGATACCGCCAACACAACGGGACAACACAATCTGTTTAATTATGTTTCGTGAGGTTAGGTTAGGTTAGGTTAGGTTATACTAGGTTAGATTTATTTCTAGGGTAGGCTCGAGTTGGCCCATTCGATGTAGCACACATTTGCTACTGGGAAAATATGCTTCCAGAGCTTTACGTGTAGTTCAATAAATTTCTGTTAATTCAGGTTAGGTGAGGTCAGGTTCTGTTAGGTAAAGTTATGTTAAATAAGTTGATATCCGGCAAAGGTGCCTCAGAGCATTATTTTTCGTCATTTTTTGAGGTTATGGCTCAACCATGACGTGATGGGTGATTTTTGATACCGAATTTGAATTCGATGCCCCAAAATTCATAGGAATACGTGTGTCTTGTTACCAGATCCGCACACTTTTTTTGTGTGGCTGTGTAATTGAAAGAACAATATTTCTTTGTGTATTCGTGTTTGATATAAACTCCTCCATCAAACAATGTGATTCCTTCTCCAAGAAAAAGATTAGAAGATCATTAATATCACTGTACAATAACAAGAAAAAACAAAGTTATGTGGAAAAAAGAAAAGTTAAATTTATAAATTATAGGTAAACTTTTTAAGTAGTAGTGAATTATTTCCATGACAAGAATTTTTCAGTTTTAAATTGGACTTAAAAATACAAATTTTCTCTTACAAATTAAAATTTTTTTTAATGAAACGATGAAATGCTTATTGTTAAATTTTTAAATATGGCTCTCTTAAGCCGTAACAGAATCAAGGCTTTCGATTTAAAATAATTTAATTTCAATTGTTTATTTCAGAATATTCCTGTAAAATCAATTATTACTCAATTTGTAGTTTTTGAACGCCAATTTAATGTTAAACATCATGAATTAATTTATATTTACAGTTGATCAACATCAATGTTGTCTACATCGTTTGGTTTGTAAAGCAAACCGTCTCTTTGAACACAGGCGCTTTAAGAGCCTTCTTTACAAACTAAATGAAAAATAATTTCAGTTTCCATGTATGACATTGAAAAAAATTGCTAAGATTAAACAAAAAAATTTTTAATTTGAAAATGCTCCAAATTTTAAAATTTTTGTTGGAATTTTCTTTTGAACAAACTTAGCCTTCATTACGGAATCCTTGAGAAGTGTATGAAAGGCTGACTCGATTGGGCAAATCCTACAAAAGTTAGCGTGGCTACAACATTCAGGTAACCATACATACAGACAGAGATAGAGAGACACCGAAATTTTTAATGATCTTCGGACTCTGTGAGCGCGGAAACGCAAAAATTAGTTAAAACCCAGAGAAGCCAAATTTGGACGATTGTATTACAATCAAGAATGAGAATGTAATGAAAAAATGTAAACCAAACGATTTTCAAAGGAACTATGTATAAACGTTGGGGTAAGTATAAATATGGAGTGTGCAGAGAAAGATGTCACAGAAGGACACTTTTTAGAATAAGAAATTTTGTATTCGCGAGGTAAATAGTTGCAGTTTACACAAGAAATACTTTATAATTCATTTTGATTGAGTGGCGTTTGCCTACTGGACATTCCGCGATTTCTTCTGTGGTCATTTCTTGGACCTCACCGCTGTCCATGTTTATTTTCCCCCTTTTTCTCCTTGGAGCATCAGTTTTGAAGAGTCCGCGAAAAATTTGATTTCTGGTAGGTAGTTTGTCCAATACTGCACAGACGTCTCCATTTGACGTTGATAATACAATTTGTTCTATTGTTGGCAAAGGTATAAGGTTATTATGTTGGTTTCTAAATCGAATTGGTTTTTTAGGCGGAAAAACGTATCTTCGAAGCTCGAATATCCGGCTCGAATTACTCTGGTGACTAATTCGAATAAGGCGAATACGTCTAAGGTCATCAAAGTCACATCGAAGTACGCGAGGAAAAGTTTCCCTGAGAGTAGAAAACGGCGACCAAAAACGAAGAGAAGTCTCTACAGATGGTGGAGAAACAGCAGGAGAATGAAGTCCTGCAGAAGGTGATCTGGACCTGGCACGAGTAGAGGACGTGGCAGGTGATCGATAACTAGCCGAAGAACCCGGTATGGCAAGAGAAAGAGTTGTGTCTGGAGAATGTCTGGCAGGAGAAGAAGGTTTACTGCGATAAACATCTGGATGAGGGTCTTCATGAGGAAACCAGTCGGCCTGTAAACCTAATTCTGCAACAAGAAACAGAGTATTAATTTTTTTACGTACATAAATCATACTATGATATATCATGCATTGTAAATTTGGTTGCAACCAAGAAACTGGATTTCACAAAAGCCTATTAATTCTTTTCGCCGAACGCCTCTGACCCCAGAAATCTTTTTAACAAAATTTTGATTTTAAAAGAATATATTTGCTAAAACAAATTCTTATCTCATAACATTATAAATTATTTCTTTATAGTTATATTATATCTGCTTAATACCTGTTTTATTGAATTGTAAAATCTTTAAAACAGTGGCCCCTTGACGAGTTAATTTGAAAGAAATGTAATTCATTATTTAACCAAATACTTTTCTTTAGCTGAAATCAATTATTAGCAACGTATTTATAATATTTTTCAATTTAAATAAGAATACTATAAATACCCGTGTGAAAAAGCCCCGCTGAGACCTCTTAGGATGAGGGCCCCCAGCGGGGGACCGCATGGACGTTCCACGCGTGGAAAATCTCGAGGTTCCCCGCCGAGGTCCCAGCTCGGTTGCCCTCAAGGATAAACGATTCAAATTTGAAAGTTCAAAGGGTGAATATTTTTTTAACTCTAAATATTTTAAGGTTTCATGAGTACAGAATTACAAACAATGCATTCCTGTCAAAAACTGGAAGAGACTTTTTTAAAATTCTAACTTTCACACTATGGATTTATGGGTGAATATTTTTTCAACACCACAAATTTTGAGATTTCATGAGTTCAGACTTACAAGCAATGCATTTCTGTCAAAAATTGGATGACACTTTTCTGAAATTCGAAATCGCAGAATATGGATGTTCCATAGAGGCCCCCGCTGGGGGCCTAGCTCGATTGGCCTTACGGATCAACGATTTACATTTCTAAGTCGGAAGGGTAAATATTCTATATCCTAGAAAATGGAAATATAAAATACGTTTTAAAATATGGTTTATGCATTATAAAATTTCATAAAACTATGAATACATCTTTCCCGAAAACAATTTATTTCCTGCTTTTTTTTAAGAAAAAAATTCTAAGTTTCATGTTTTATGAAAAATTTTAAATGTTAATAAAAAATTAGATTTCCCGTCATTGTAAAAAGTTTTATAGTAGTGTACAACGTGAAGAAACAAAATATTACGCGAAGAAAAATGGTAATCGATTTAAACTCTTTATTTATAATTATTTTATTGATATTCCTGTTAAAAGTTTGTGTATTTTACATTTACAAAACGTATAATAATAAATAATTAAGAAAAGAGAGCTTAAAATTGGTTACTTTAACTTTTCTGAACTGTAGCTTATGAGGATGGCTTTTTCATCGATTTTCAACTTGTCCGTTTGGCGCAGAGGTCAGCACTCCCGACTTTTAGGCGATAGATTTAGGGATAGATTATGTAGGTTCGATACCCGGTAGCGTTAGAAATTTTATTTGTAATATAATATTTCAGAATGTAATATATGTATTCACCCTAAACAGGACTATCAATATATGCAGACAAAATACACACATTCAATTAATATTTATTTTTCAAATAACTTTTTTGTCATATGGTTAGAGTATAGCAGTACAGTACTAGTTAGCACTGACGCAGTACTGCTGCCCGAATGGACTCCACAAGACCCTGACGGGGCCCCCTCCATTTTTCGACACGGGTAGCCTTGAAATACTGATTGTTTCTAATACATGAAATAGTACATTTTGCTGACGAACTGACGTTCACATAAATTGTTGTAGGAGTTTATTATTGTTTTTTAGAAATTTTTTCTCATAATAAAGTTAGAAAATCGCGATTTTTCACGAATTTTTTGCTTTAAAACAAATTTTAATTGGATCAAAGCAATAATCAATTTAGTTTAACAAAAGTAATTTTTTAGACAATTAATTCATATTTATAAAAATATTCTTTAAAAGTAATGCTAGAAAGTTGCGGTTTTTATAGAAATTAATCACTTTTTCAACTTTTCACTTAAAACGAGGCAATCATTTAAACAATTCAAGAAATATAAATATTTGAACTAATTATTATTGTCCATAACTACCTTATCTTATTGCAGTTTTAGATATTTTCGTTTTTTACTGATATTTTTCACTTTTTTCCCGGTTACAATTTTTCTCTTCAACTAGAAAGCCAAAGAAAAGTGAAAAACTTTACAAAAAACGACATTATTATAGAAATGATCTTAGAGTTGATGAATGAAAAAGTAATAAATTGTAGAAAAAATTACGTTTGCGGACGAAGAGTTGAATTTTTCAGAAAAATGTAAAAACTGACTATAGAGGATTTCTTCAAATCGGCAGGCGACTTAGATTTCATGGCCTTTCAAAATTTTTCGAAAACCACTAAGGATAATA
>NC_046658.1:157108523-157113667 GCF_010883055.1 Belonocnema kinseyi | reverse complement strand
TTATGGTTACAGATTACATAGTCAAACTTTTTATTTGCGTAAAGTTTAAAAAAATGTACCTAAAATAGCAGATAGGTTATATTATGATAGTCACCAATAGAATTGAGAATGATGGCCAAGGGCAAGAGCAGAGTAGAGATAATCTTCATTTTTTCGAATTACAGGGACAACAGAATAATGTATAATGGAGAATTTGGTTAAGAATATATGAAATAAATATTTTAATGTATGATCAGCTTATACAATCTATACTATACCCGTTATCACTTATATTGTAAGCATCAATCTTGTTCTTCTGAGATATTTACATTTGATAAGAGTTTGTTTCAACGACAAAAATTTAGTTACAGAATTCTTTAGAACTAATATGACTAATTGAATTATCTTTTACGTTTCAAGAAAGGCTCGCTTTTTCAAAACACTTCTATCTGCATTTAAGAATTTTGCTAATATGTTGCCATTGAATAATTCCAGTGAAGGCAATATTTTTATTTACAGACTAAAATAGGCTTAAAAAATTTTTTTTTACTGTTTTATAATTTTGAAATTTAATAAAATAGACATTAAGTCAGTATAATGGCTATACAGAAATAATAATGTATGACGTCTGAAAAAAATTCGCGCGCGCGCGCGCGTGTGTGTGTGTGTGTGTGTGTGTGTGTGTGTGTGTGTGTGTGTGTGTGTGTGTGTGAAGAAAGAAGAATTTTTCAATAATGGAATTTTTCCTTTAAAGGGAAAATCGGACATTATGTATCTTTGTAATCATAATGATATTATTTTGAGATAAGAGGGATCACAGCGATTTAATGAATCAATTTTAAGTAAACAAGGAAATTGATATTGGAATATTATTTATGATAAAAGAACTTCTTATATTATATAAGTATGGCCTGAATTTTGAATAAAAGTGCTCTTTGACAAAATCATTGTTTCTTTAGCAAGTCTTCTACTCATTTTTGTGTTTACAAATGATGTAGTTAGCTAGATTTATGATAATCTGTTGAAAACGTTGGCACTTTCCACGGATAATAATACTTCTTAAAAACAAATTTAACAAGATCAATGAGTGAGAAATAAATGAGCAGCAGAACTGAAAACCCCTTATGTTTAAGTTTGATTGAATGCATCTTTTTTAGTTTATTTATTTGGAATTATTATTTGTATACATGTTTTTTTTTGTATATTCTTTGAAGTACAGAACCTTAAGGTTTCGAAAGTAATTTGTTAAGTGAGTTAGAAGGAAATAATTTAAAAACACACAAAAAATAAATACTTATGAACCTACTTTATGAGTTTTTATTTTCTTATATATATATAATTAAAAATTTGTCATAAGGACAACCGCAGGATTTCGCCGGGAGCGGGTGCTAATCTGGAAAATTACACCCGGTTCCAGCGAAATCGCGGTAAAATTTCAGCCACAACCACTTCTCACGACCGTGAGATAGGTGGTTACAGTCTGTAAATGAATCAATACGACGATCCAGCAAAAGCCTCGTGCACTCTGAAACATCTTGTTATAACACATGTGAGCCTAGTCGAAGCTCACTGGCCCCGTTTGCTCGCGGCGTGGTCGCCCTCCATTCCTTTCGTCAGCCTTCCCAGCTCATATGCACGTTTGAATTATTTTATCAAACAAACCCAATCTCGCGCATCAAAAAATAAAAAACAAAATTAACAAAAAATAAAGTCCCTTTTGAGTTCCCTGTGGTTGCTCTGACGAGGTTCTCGCGACATGCGTGGCTCCAGCTTTTAGTTCTCCGCAGATCTACTTTTCCAACCTGAACCATCGGTATTATTAAAGTGCCTACCTACTGGGAGGGCTCCTTGACTCCATTCTGGTCACTCGTAAATGAAAGAAAACGAAATTCAGGATACTGAATATTTATTTATCCTTTTCAGGCTAACGGGCTAATAAACTGTCGTGACCGAAGCCCAAATCGGGGCCGAAAGTCAGCAAAAAGATCAACACAAAAGAATTAAGTTTGGAATTGCTACTGCAAGAAAGAAAGAAAACACAAAGAAATGGGCATTAAAAAAACATTTTAGTCGGGCCCTTCCCGAGAAAACCCAGATTTTTCCTGGGCCTCCTAGTCGTTGTATCCCGGGGTGGGAATACGTCTCGGCGGTTTCCCTGACCTTCGCACTTGGTAGAGCCTTCGTCACTTGGCACGTTGACGACAACGGATCCACGGCACATACCGCTGGTTTATCTGCACTGCGCTTTGATGATAAAGGGTCTCGTTGGAGATGTGCCCATGTCCCTAGTCCTCTTATGGCCTTGACCCATAGGGTCTCAACGCACCCATCAGAAGATTCGAGGCGTCTCAATTTCCCTATCCTTGCTAAATCTCCTCTCGTCCTCTGTGCGGGCTTTCCTTCTGGCCTCCTTTTGGTGTCTTATTGCAGCCTCCTCGTGCTGTCTAGCCTCGGCCGCCCAGCGATCGCGCCTTTTTTCCATGATACTCGCCGCTATCGCTTCCCGGCTGGATTGTTGTCAGCGTGTCCTCTCTCACACGTGCTTGGGCGATCGGTTACGTTTCAAAGAGCCCGTGGAACCGTCGTCGACTCCACCTTTGTGCAGGGGCCTCGCGGGGCTATCTCTACTGGAGGTTGATTCTGTCGGCTTTGTCTTGCCTCGGCGTAGCATATGTAGGGGGCGTCTCTGACGATCCCCGTCGGTTTCCAGCGTGCCAGAGTTTTTCTTCGAGCCGCTTTCTCTTGAGGAGCCGCTCCCTCGGTATGCTACCCTCTATCTGCTAGTCTTGGATGGTCTTGGTCTATGTGACTAGGGTTTCCCTTACCGCTCAGTTCGTGGGGTTTTTGTGGGGCTGATCCCTCCAGGACCAGTTAGGACCTAGCGCCGTTTTCTTGCCAAGGACACATTACGTCGGTGGCCATCACCACCCAAGGCTGTTGACCACCCTGCGGCGCATTAGGCCCGCTGCGGGACTTTGGTCAACCTTAATTCGCTAGAAGGTGTCGCACGATCGTACCCACAGAGAAATTTCACGGTATGTCCTGTCGATTTCCAGATGTGCGGCTTGGGAGTTATTGTGCACCTCTTTGAAGACTTCTTGTCTTCTGTCGGCCATTAATGCGAGACTGGACCATCCGCTTTTCGACGTCTCAACTACTCCTTCGGTCAACATTCAAGCCACCTCATCTTGCATGTCTTTCAAAACCTTCGGAGACACTCGATAATACCTTTGTTTTATTGGAGAATACCCCCCGAAGTCTGCTATAAGTAATGTGGTCGGTGGCTGGAAGCACTTCAGAAGGGGGCTCAGTATTCACAAAAATACTCATTCACCCATGCTTGGGACCATATGAATCTTCATCATTCACGAACAGGATCGATATCAATAGGAAGATAACACGCGGAATGGACTTGGCTAACCGTAACGTCTGCAGTCATAACTGCCTGGTTCGGTGCTTTATGCGTGGCAATCGTAAAGACTCACAAGTTCAGCTCTCTATCCTCCCTCGCAGGCTTCTTACCTTCTGATCGTAGCAGTACCGAAGAGTCTTCATCTGATCATGTTGGCGTTGGCTCATTCGACTTAAGCAGGGCTAGCATCACCTGATTCTCTTACCAAGGGTTCGGTCTTTCTCTCATCCTCGTTCTTGCTTTTTTATTAGTTTTTTTTAAGATCAAGATTTAGATTTTAGATTTTTTTTAACAACATTCAAAAAAATATTTAAGGAATCTTGTAGGGCCTCGAAAAAAAAACTTTTTTCTTATGTTGACTTTTTCCATATCACGTTTTGCTTGGCTCGAAATATGCATCTTCGTTGGTTTTTTTGGATTTTGAAACTGCTTTCTGAATTTTTATCAAAAATGGCTTGTTA
Organism: Belonocnema kinseyi; assembly: GCF_010883055.1. Taxonomy (NCBI): domain Eukaryota; kingdom Metazoa; phylum Arthropoda; class Insecta; order Hymenoptera; family Cynipidae; genus Belonocnema; species Belonocnema kinseyi. The sequence goes on along the minus strand of NC_046658.1, from coordinate 157,109,815 downwards.
ACGAACTCGACCTTGCCTTTTGACATAAATTAACCAATGAAGTTAATGAAAAACGACACAAGTTGCAATAAAATCACTAATAACCCTTTTTTATAGGATGCGCACTTTTTTCATTATGTTTAAGAAATAAGTATAATATACATTTGATACAATAGAGTTAACCATAATGTAGAAAATTTCGAATTTTCAACAAAATGGAGCACCAAGGGGGAGATGCGTGATGATAATATGTTTGTTAAAGCACAAGAAGCTTAAACTAAAGGGAATTTACAGTTACCAAATTACAGTCGCAGATACTTCCTCCTTTATTTTCAAAGGTTGGTGAAAAAATATAGGGGAACAAAATCGAACGAAACTTTTACACCCGGAAAGTGTAGAATTGCAGAAAATATTTCTTCCGAAAAAATAAGCCATAATTCACTTATAATTTTTATTTTTAAGTCATACATTCTTTTTCCAGAGATTTAATTTTCGGTAAGCAAACTTCCTAAAATCTTCCAAAATACATTCTAATATTCTTTAAATAAAAACGGTAAGGAGAAAATAAAAAATTTGAAACCAAAAGTTTTTGTACAGAACTATGCATCAATGCCGGATAAGTTAATTTTGTATTATCAAGGTGAAGAGTTGTAGTTCACAGAAGGAATACTCTAAAATTCACTTTGATTGGGTTTCTCCGGCCTATTGGACATTTTGAAATTTCTTCTGGGGTCACTTCTTCAACCACAGCGATTTTCATCATTATTTTTCCCCTTGTCCCCCTGGCAAAACATATTTAAATATTCCGCAAAAAATCTGACTTCTGTTTGCTAGTTTGTCCGAAAGTACACAGACATCACCATCAGACGTTGATAATACAATTTGTTCTTCAGTTGGCCTAGGTACAAGTCTATTCTGATGGATTCGCAAATAAATTGGTTTGCCAGGCGGAAAAACGTATGTTCGAAGTTCGCATATCCGATTCTCATTCTTCTGGTTAATAAGTCGAATAAGTCGAATACGTCCAAGTAAATCAAAACTATATCCAAGCACACGACAAAAAAGTTTGCCTAAGAGTAGAAGTCGTTAACTTAGCACAAAGAGACGTCTCGTCAGGTGGTGGAGACCCGGCAGAAGGATAGGGTCTGGCAGAGGAAGACCTGGACCTGGGACGAAGAGAGGTCTTGATTGGTGGTCCAGATCCGGAAGAAGATTCAGTTCTAAAAGGAGAAGAAATACTTTTTTGAAGTACATCAAACTCTTGCTTTTAGTCACGTGTCGGGGGTTGCCCTTAAATAGCCTTAGACTGGTTT
>NC_046658.1:157107365-157108423 GCF_010883055.1 Belonocnema kinseyi | reverse complement strand
TGCACACGTTCATATGACATCTTACAGGTCTCAGCTATCTCACGCACTTTTAATCTGCGGTCTTCCAGCACTATTTGATGGATTTTTTCGATCGTACTTGGAATTGTGACCTCAACAGGGCGTCCTGAGCGAGGCACATCAGAGGTGCTCACACGACCCTTTTTAAACTCGGAAACCCACTGTTTAATGGTTGAATATGATGGGGAGGATGTCCCCGGTATTGAGTCCATCTCTTCTTTGATTTCCTTCGGCTTTAACCCCTTCAAATAAAAGTATTTGATGACAGCACGATTTTCCAGCTTTTCCATTTTTAAGAAAAACACAGAGGCGTCTTGTTCAGTGTGCTCTGAAACCTAAACTAACATGGCGATCGGGCTGAAACTATAGCTACAAGCTACCTAAGGATGGTACTATAGAACGCCACCTCAAGGTAGGCCTAGTGGCGCCATCTCTTGGTCAGGCCGGAAACTTATCAATCCACCCTCGTATGTTGCCCTCATAAAACCTGATAAAGAATGCCCACCCATCACTACCTAGGAGGTGGCAACTTAACTGACTCCAAGAATTACAGGCCAATGACTTGTCTGAACACACTTTATAAGATATTCAAAGCTATCCTAAATGATAGGAATGTTCGGGCAATTGCACCTGTGTGGCAAGAAATGTATGAACAACGAGGCTCAAAGAAATGCGTAACCGGATGTCGGGAGAACCTGCTCATCGATAGATGGGTCTGCAAAGATACAGCATTCTACCAGCGTGACCTATCGATGGCCTGGATTGATTATCGGAAAGCTTTCGATTCGCCCTCCCATAGACTTATCATCTGTCTTTTGGAAATCTTAAAGGTTTATCCGTAAATAGTTGGGTGCACAGAGAGATTGATGCCGCGGCAAACCTGCAGATCGAAAGTACAAGGTCACTCATGTATTTTACATGGACGATCTTAAGATCTGTGCTGAAAACAGAGAGCAACTGCATCTAGCTCTGGGGATTGTCGAACGATATACTAAGGAAATTGGAATGGAATTTGGGTTAGACAAATGCGCCAAGGTTTA
>NC_046658.1:157103026-157107265 GCF_010883055.1 Belonocnema kinseyi | reverse complement strand
TGGAGGAGATTATGTTGAGAAATAAAAAAAAAAAATTCTTAAAAACGTTGTTTTTCTTGGTCAGGCCGGAAACTTATCAATCCACCCTCGTATAACTCCTTCAAGCTATTTATATTTTCTGAGTCTTCGTCCAGTCTATGCTGAACTTCGTAGACTTCTCTTCAAAATACTTCGACCTCCTCTGGTTTGGGTCGGTGTTCGACAGTAACTGGAGGGTCTTGGAAGAGTGGAGATGGGTCAGAGAGAAACTGTTCATTTTCTCTGACTCACCTCTCCATCCGCTCTAGACTTCTCTTAGCGTCAGATAGTCCGTATTTTCTCAATAATATGCTGCCTGATGGTCAGCAGCTTTGACTTGTTAAATGTGTGATAACGGGTCTGGAGTTCGCGCACGAAGTTTAGAACCTTGGCGGTAAAATTCCTGTTATATATGATGTAGTCAATCACACACTGAATGCGGGACGCGTACTGTCTTGCCCAGTCTATCTTTATGGCAAGTTGATGCATTTGTCTTTTGGTCTTATGATCAGCCGTTGGTTTTGTTTTACCTTTCGCATCGCTCTTCATCCATTTGATGCCTGCCCGCGGTTGGTCTTAGTGTCGCCTCTCTTTCTCTGTTGCCGGATTGTTATAGCTGTGGTAGAGTAGGCGTTCCGCTTACATAACCCCTTTTACGGAGTAGTTCAGCATAGTTTCGGAGACGTTGCTGCGAAAAGTGCGATAGCTCCGGGTGTTTCTCGCACCACAGAGCATGCAGCGGTGCCATGTAACCCCGTTCGGGGCCCACACTCGCATCGTAGCACTCTAGCAAGTCGTGATTCAGTCGCTCCGTCCACCCAAAGGTCGAGAGATCCCGCCCATCCATCGCATTGAATCCATTTTCATTGGCTCCCCCAGCGTTTTGAATATTGTAAAATCATAAGGAAATTTTTTATTAAAAGTTCCAGGTATTCTGGTGAGAGTTCTGTTCCTCCCCGAAGAGTTATACAGTCCTATACCGTTTTTCGATACCTAAGTCAATTCCTAAGGCGATACCATAAGTCCTATACCGTTTTTCCATACGACTATTCCGAATCGAAACTAAATTATGTATTACGAGTGCATACTTACTATCTTTCGCTAAAAGATTATTATGGCGCAAGCTAAACTTTCGGAACGAGAGAGGGTATAAGTATTAATGATACGTGATTGGGGAGATCGAGTTCGATCTTATGATCAAGTTAGTTTTCTTTTTAATCACACTTTTCGTAATTAAGAAGGGCTTAATCCTGTCTTAAAATGAACAATTGAAAGAACCGTAAGGCGCTTTATAAATCATGGATCTATCTAGGACCTTCAGAGAACTGGTCGTCCAAAATATGCAGGATCTGAGGAGATGCACATAGGTATAATTCAAGCGTTTGTTGAAAACCCATACCTTAGTTTCGGTCGAGCTAGTGATGAGCGTGACGTTGCTGCTGAGACAGTGCGACATATTTTTAAAAGCATTAATTTCCATCCTTACAAAGTTCATCTGGTACAAGAGCTCAATGAAGACGATCCTGATCGTCGGGTTGAATTTTGTGAAATTATGATGGACAGAATGGATAGAGATCCTCTTTTCTTGCACAATACAGTATTTTCAGATGAATCTACTTTCACTTTAAAAGGTGAAGTGAACATTAATGTTTGGGCCGGTATCTTGAATGATACATTGATAGTCCCTTTCTTCATCGATGTTAATCTCAATACCCGTGCATATGAAGAGCTTCTCAGAAACCAAATTGTACCAAGAATAAGGGACATTACAGGCGATAATTTTCAAAATTTTTGGTCCCAGCAGGATGGAGCAGGGGCTCATTGCGGTAGGGAGGTTTGAGCATACTTGGATACTCAGTTCCCTCAAAGGTGGATTGGAAGAAGGGGTGAAATCGAGTTAGCTTGCTAGATCTCCTGATCTGACGCCTCTCGTCTATTTTCTTTGGGGGTATTTAAAGAGCAAAGTATACTCAACGCAACCGCAAAGCTGAGACGAATTTCAGAATCGTATTCTGCAACAGGCTACTTTGATTGACAGGGAGATGATTCGTAATGCTGTAACTCATTTTTACAATCGCATAGCTTTTTGTGAAGAAGTTCAAGGTTTTCAGTTCGAACATCTTCACTGAAGCGAGAGAGGCAGGGGGACTCACGCTAATCAAGCACCCCGAAACGTAAGAGGCAAGGAGACTCACGCTAATCAAGCACCCCAAATGGAACGGAATTTACTACCTCCACGTCATTCTTCCTGGGTAATGCTAAACGTAAACGTAAACTGCTTGGAAAAAACCTTGAAAGAACCTTGAAGATCATCACCAAGATCAATACAGAGCTCACCAATAAATTTCTCGTTGAAATTTACTTCAGGAATTGCACTGACCTCTTGAAAAACTTTGTTAATTTCAAATAACCTCTAACTGACCTTGAACGTTACAATTGACCTATGACTTGGGTACGTACCTGAACGTATAAATTTCCGCTCTATCGATTACAGATGTAAAAAATGGGGTTTTTATTTTAAAAAACAAAGCCGACCTTCAAGAAGCCATGAAGGTCATCTTCAAGGTCAAACTGAAGGTTAGCATTGAATACCACGTTCAAATATACTTTAGGAATTACACCGACCTTTTGGAAAACTTTTTTAATTTCAAATAACCTCTAACTGACCTTAAATGTTACAATTGACTTATAACGTGGGTAGGTACCTAAACGTAGAATTTTCCGCTCTATCGATTGTAAATGTGACAAAGAGGGTTTCAATTGAAAAAAACCAAATAGACCTTCAAAAAGCCATGAAGGTCAACTTCCAGGTCAAAATGAAGGTCACCAGTGAATTCTTCGTTGAAATTTACTTCAGGAATTACACTATATATATATATATATTCCATGTTAATCGGGCCGCCTAAATATCTCGTAAGCGGGTGGTGCTGTCATGTGGATTAGTGCCCGAGGACGCGATAATTTATTATTGCTCAATGTGTGTGCAGTGCGTATGAGAGTCCCGCCTTCACAATTCCCGGGGCTACGAACCCAATATGGTGATACCGGCGCAGCCCATTGGTCCTCGCCGATGAATGGTAAAAGAGCAGTCGGAAGTTCACGCAGTGTAGCTGAGAAGCGCGAATTGGGTCAGGATGCCTTGCGCAGTAGCGTTAAGTCGGTCTGCGGCGCAACCCGCCTGGTTGTGGAGAGGATTTAGCATGCGTAAGTTTAAGCTAACGTACTTTACTCTATGTCAGACGGGCGACAGATTAAATTGTTTGTAAAAAGAAAAGGCATTGTTCCATTCAACGATTAATTTCACCAAATATTGGAAGTAGAGATTTTACTAATTCTATAACTACGAGGTAAGACGGCCAGATTTGCTAAAATGTGATTTACTAAAAAAATTTTAAAATAATTTAATATTGAAAATGTGATTCCACTTGCCGAATCACGGACCTAAGTTATTTTCTGTTAACTCAAAAGTATAGTTGAAGGTGTAACCAACAACGAGGGATTTTCATCGATCGTCCATCAAATAGAGTAATAAACATTGAAATTAAAATTTCAATTTTAAATCTTCGGTCATACGATCATTTTATTAATAAAACTAGTTTATAACAACGTTTCGGCCACATTTTTGTGCCTTCTTCAGGTTTAAAACATTTTGTGTATTCTAAAATTAATAATATAATGGTAATTAATAAATAAATATTTTAAAAGTCAAATTTCTTTTAAAAAGTAATCGAAAATTTTTTTTTAACAATGTATTTACAATTTGGGTCATAATAAAATTTTTTTGTTGATAAATATTAAATCCATATTTGAGTCATTGTTTTTCCATTTTCCAATCGAAAAATATCATTTCATAATCACTATTTGTTAAAAAAAAATTATTTTTAATTTCTGTAGTCATACTTGAATAATATGTAGATTATTAAAAAATTTTGTGTGAAAATTTTTAATTTTAACATTCATTTTGAACACGTATTGTGGATAAACCAAGGTCTACCGAGCTCGAAACTGAGTTCCTTTTGTATTTTTTAATGAAAATTGATTCTAAAATTCTCCTTTTATATGTGTTTTTTTCTTTTCCTAATATTTTTATATTGTTAAAAGTAAAATCAAAATAATTACCATGTGTCCATGCATGTTTCGATAATCCTGTGTTTTGGTTTCCTATTCGACAATCTCTTTTGTGCTCTGTAATTCTATTTTTTAGTCTCCTGCCAGTTTCAC
>NC_046658.1:157096379-157102926 GCF_010883055.1 Belonocnema kinseyi | reverse complement strand
GAATTTGTTCAAACTTTTAACAATGTAGAAGACTCTTTAAATTTTACACATGAAATTGAAAATAATAATACCATACAATTTTTAGACATTTCGATTAAAAAACACCTGAAGGTAACATTTTTACAGATTGGTTTAGAAAACCAACATGCTCTGGTCAATATCTAAATTATAACTCACATCATGAATTCAGTCAAAAGATTGGCTTAATAAAAGGACTAATTGATAGGGCTATAAAATTAAGTGATTTTAATTTAAGGAAAAACAATTTAAACTTAATAAAAGAAACTTTAAAATTAAATAATTACCCGTTACCATTAATAAACAGCATTATAAAAGAACGTATCCATGAAATCTACAATAGTACAGGTAAAAACAATAAAAAAGAAAAATGGTTAAAAGAACATAACAAATTAGACATTAAAGTATCTTTCCCTCATATACAAGGTTTATCTGAAAGACTCAGAGCATCACTTAGAAAACATAAAATTTCTGCTTATTTTCAAAATAATCATAAATTAGGAAACACTTTTCAGAACATTAAAGACTCTGATTTAAAAGAGAATTTATCAAATGTGGTATATTTAATTAAATGCAAACAATGTAATAAAGTTTACATAGGTGAAACTGGCAGGAGACTAAAAAATAGAATTACAGAGCACAAAAGAGATTGTCGAATAGGAAACCAAAACACAGGATTATCGAAACATGCATGGACACATGATCATTATTTTGATTTTACTTTTAACAATATAAAAATATTAGAAAAAGAAAAAAACACATATAAAAGGAGAATTTTAGAATAAATTTTCATTAAAAAATACAAAAGGAACTCCATAAATTTACAAACTGAAATAGAAAATTTTGATAATACGTATCTAAGTATTTTAAATATTAATTAAAAATTTTATTCAGTTCTGAATTCAAAAATATTATTGTTCAGTTTATTCGACGTTATAAGTTAAACTAAATGTAAACACTTTCCAATCGTTTAATTCACATTATTTCAGTATCATGCTCAGTTTCGAGCTCGGTAGACCTTGGTTTATCCACAATACGTGTTCAAAATGAATTTTAAAATTAAAAATTTTCACACAAAAATTTTTAATAATCTACATATTATTTAAGTATAACTACAGAAATTAAAAATAATTTTTTTTAAACAAATAGTGATTACGAAATGATATTTTTCGATTGGAAAATGGGAAAACAATGACTCAAATATGGATTTAATATTTATTAACAAAAAATTTTATTATGACCCAAATTGTAAATACATTGTTAAAAAAAATTTTCGATTACTTTTTAAAAGAAATTTGACTTTTAAAATATTTATTTATTAATTACCATTATATTATTAATTTTAGAATACACAAAATGTTTTAAACCTGAAGAAGGCACAAAAATGTGGCCGAAACGTTGTTATAAACTAATTTTAGTAATAAATGATCGTATGACCGAAGATTTAAAATTGAAATTTTAATTTCAATGTTTATTACTCTGTTTTCTGTTAATGTTTTCCAGAAAAATTCGATTTTGTTTATGGTTTTGTTTTTCTTTTTATTTGTTGTTTTATTTCGAAAATGGAAACCATTTTTTTAGAATAAACTCATCTTAATTTGATAATTACTCACATTTAAATCCTTGGTAGTTTTCTTTTAATCCTTCTTTGTCCACTTCTCGGCACGCATGAATTACGCCCAACGTTATATGGGCAAAAAGAAATACGAAGGATTTTTACCGGTCCAAAGTTTTTTTATGGATGCACAGGATACCTTTAGAGCGTTGTTTACTGATTTTTTTTTAATTATTATTTTACCTGTTTCAATTTGTATGTCCTATTGATTTTTTTAATTATTCATTATGCCTTTTTTGGAATTTTAATCTATCTATATTTTCGTGAGGTGAAAATTTTCGTGTTTGTGGTGCGGTTTCAGGTGAAAAGCGCTCGAAAAGTGTTTCGGCGGCGTCACTGTGAAAGGATTTGGAAGTGGAATTTTCCATCGCCTGAGGTAACAGTCACCCAGCAGCGAAAATTGTACAGTGCGTTTTAGTGATTTTCGTGATAGTTTCGCTCCATTAGCATTTTTCTAAATTAGGTTATAGTTGAAAGGGTTGGGCTCAACTAAAGGTTATTAAAAATAAAAATTATTTGTACGTGAGTCAGTTCGATTTATTTTTAGAGTTCATCTGATTTTAATTCAGTTTAGTTTTGAAGTAATTGGATTCGGGGCTTCAGTTTTGAATCTGTTTAATTCTGTTTGTGAATCGATCGGACTTGGATTTTATTTAAATTGAACTATTTCAGAGGAACCGGTTTTTGAAATAATCAGTTTTTTTTAATGTGATTTTTTCTGATCGAGTTTAGTTTCAATTGCTCTGATTTGAAATCAATTTAATTATTTATTTATTTTTTAATTGATTTAATTGCCTTAATCTTAGATTAAATGTAATTGTTGGAAAATTTGTTTTTGTGATCAAATCTAACCTTCTCGAAATACAGGAAATCATAGCTAAGGAACAAGACTTTAGTTGGCTGACGACACTCAGAAGATTATAGCCCACATACTAGGATGTTACATTATGAAACACGTAACTGAATTTACGCCGGATTACAAAATTTTCAACTACAATATCAAGTGACCCATGAAACGTTGCCTTTCAGAGATCAATTAGGTAACCATATAACAAACGTAGATACCAGGCCGAACGATCAAACCCGCTACTTCAGAGAGGGATACACGAGGGAGTTAAATGATAATTATATCAAAACTATTCACACCACTCACCGTACGGTATGCGCGTAGATCCACTGTACAGAAGGGACATGGGTCAACCGTACGGTAGAAACGTAGATCAAAGTCACAATAGGGTCATCGTTCAGATATATAATAGGGGTAAAAGTCAAACATATCGTCGAGGGGGAAAAAGCTTATCACAAATCGCGAGGCAATGGACACTATCGAGTATCCCATGTAGTACTTAAGGCTATGTATGACGAGGTGGATCATCTTTTAGCTGAAGTTTTTATCGAGCAGTTGAACTCAGAATGGTCAAGCCCCGTTGTTATTGTCAAAAAGCCCAACGGATCTTACCGCTTGTGTGTCGATTATCGAAAAGTCAACGAGGTGTACAAGGGTGAGGCCTACTTGCAGCCGTCTTTGGAAGATATTCTTGATAAGCTGAGATTGGCCTTTTTCAATACAAAGGAATGCCTTTCGAATTGTCTGGTGCACCGGCTACCTTTCAACGACTAATCGACATGTTAATCGGTCCGGAAATGCATCCTCACTGCTTTGCGTAGCTCGCTGATATCATCATAGTATTGGACAGTTTTGCGGAGCATCTTTATTGGTTCTTGATAATTTCTATGGCGCCAGATTAACGATCAGCCTCGAAAAAAGTGTCTTTTGTAGATCTGAAGTTCATTACCTGGGGTACCGGGTGCATGGACGGGGCTTACAGCAGGATGCGGAACGCGTAGCCCTTGTGCTGGATTATCCAGCTCCTCGCAACATTAAACAATTGTGGAGATTTTTGGGAATGGCTAGCTGGTATCGACGATTTATCCAGGGGTTTGCCACACTTTCGGAACTTTGACGAGGCTTTTGATAAAGAATCGCAGATGGGAGTGGGCCGAGGATCAAGAGGCAGCATTTGCGACGATTAAACTTGCACTTACAACAGCCCCTATCCTTGCATGTCCGAATTTTGAAGTGCCGTTCGTTCTACAGACAGACGCCAGTGCTTACGGTCTTGGTGCAGTTCTCACACAAGTTATTGAAGGTAAAGGACCTGGATATATATAATATCGTTACCGCTGTCCCTACTTGCGGCGAAGTGTCCATCTTCGGAATAACTATATCAGGGTCGCCTGTAAGACATAAGGAAAAATCTATTATTTAACATTCATTCTTGAAAACTTTTTAGTTAGATCAAGGAAATTATCAATTTACCTAAACAAAAGTAATTTCAAGGGTAATTAATCTATGTTTATTGTAACATTCTCTTAAAATATTGCTAGAAAGTTGAGGTTTTTAATCAAATAAATCACTTTTTTAAATTTTTCGTTTAAGGTCGGGTAATAATTAATGCAATTTAAAAAACCTTCAATAATTCTCCCTTCTATAGCTTTTACGAGAAGTGAACTTTACCCAAATGGCCTAGCTATGTGAATGCGTAACGACGTTCCGTTAGTTAACTCAATGTGGGAGACATTGGCGAATTAGCACGGCAAGAACTCAAACAGAGCAGGAGTAGGATTCCGATGCATACTGAAGCCGATAGTACTGATCGGATTATTTCGTGCCATGAGGAAATAATCTTGTTATTGACAACAGCGCCATCTGACCCAAGAATATATATAGCGCGAAGTTATTGGAGCCATCTTTATGACAAATGGCAGTGTATATCAATTCATTCTAATCCAAGTTTAAATCTAAAATAAACTACGGTTTTAAATTAATTATTTACTATAAGATTTCTTCGTAATATTTAATTAAAATTCAAATTTCTTCTGGATAGTTCCAAATTGGTGGCGTTGACGTAGCTAATAATGGGCTCTACGAATCGACAAAGAAAAATAAGAATTATTGGATAGACAGTCAGAGAAAAAAAGAGAGAAAGAGTAGAAAGAGATGTTCAATCAAGTCCAGACGCCTGAAGTGTTGAAGTGCAGCGTTTTGCTGAAAAAAGTCTTTTTTGAGGACATTGCTGTCTTCGAATGATATAATGAAGTGAGCGACCCAGTGTCTGAATCAATTATTCAATACAAAGCTCCCCCTTTAAATGAGATGCTGAGTGGCCCGCAAACGTTTAAAATACGAGCAGGCAAAACATTTATTTAACTCGTATCAATGGAGTTTCTTCCTCATTTCCATTGAACATTGAGTTGAACCTTGTCTCCGTATATATTTTCACCATTAAAAAAGCGCATTCTCCTAAAATAACAATTATTATTAAACATTTAATTGCAACTTGTGTTATTTTTCTATGAACTTAAGTCGGTTATTTTCAATGTACATTGAATTAAGGAGAAAAATATTGCTAAAAAAATTGTTATTGTATCTTATGTCCTTTTTCTAAAGAGTTTGACACGGTTCAAAAAGTTTGACACAGTTTGACCGCAAAATGGAATTGTTCATTATTTTTCGTACGAGCAAATTTTCAATTTTCATCATTTCGACAAATTCAAAAAACTGTATGGGGATAAGTTCGAGTTTCCAATTAATATAAATAACCGCGCATAGAATTAAAAAGTTTTTTAAAACATGATCTTTAATATTTTGAAAAAGCGCTCACTTCTTGGATTTTCATGTAAAATAGCTGGTTAGGTAGGAGGTGATGTAGTCGATTATTAAGTATCGTAATTATGTTCTTCTTGTTTCAATAAAGATAAAAATGTTGCGGTCAGTATACAATTTTTGTTTAAATTCTTCTCTTTTATTAGATACTTACTCTTTTTGGTTACAATTCAGCTGCTTAATTGAAAATTATTCTAGTTTAGTTAAAGACTGAAGTATTTTTTTAGAATTCTCCCTTTTTGGTTAAGGGTGTCGTCTGATGTGTCAGATCAAAAAAATCGAGTTTTTTTATAAATCACGTCTAAAACACGTATGGGGCATTATTCCTCAACTGCCCCAACTCAAAAAGTCATGTTTTTCGATTGTCTCTAAATTCTGGGAATATGTTCGCCTACCCAACAGTGGTTAATCCACAAACTTATAGACCAGGATTACCAACCCTCCCCAAGTGAGGGGGGGTTGAATTTTCCACCCCCCCTCCCCAAGTGAGGAGGGGTTGAATTTTCAACCCCAATGCCTGTAGGGGTACTTTCAAACGCCTGTAACTTCCTTTCTAATTACGCGATTTAAAATTTTTATGAGGGTTTTGGAAAGTGCTTTTTACACGCTTTCATCCTATTATATTATTTATAACAAAAAAATTGTTTAAAAATTTTTTTCAATAAATCAATTGTTTATTTAACTTTTTTCGCAATTTAGGCATCTACGATTTTTTTTAAATAGTCTCAAAAGAAAGCTTGACTTTTTTACTATGAAAAATGTCTAATAAGAAAATGGACAAATTGAAATTCATTGAGTTACAGAGCCGGTTGTAGAGGGAGTCCTCGCGCTCTCAATCGGGCGTTATGCGGCAGCATACCGCGGAACAGTTTTCAAGTATGCCATTTTTTTTTATTACTCACATTGATCCAAAATTGCATGAAGTCATCGAGAAAAACTATTCAGTAATGTTAAACAGTAAGTTTGAAGAAGTTAAAATTTTTTGAAGTTATTATGAAAAAATATTAAGTAAAAAGCACTTTCTTAAAAATGAACAGTATTTTTCTGATGATAAATAATTCCTCACTATTATAATTTATTATCCGACAATAATTGGTTATTGCTCTTGCAATTTTTTAAAACAAATACATGATTCAACCAACTTCTCAATCGTTTCAAAGTGGAAAACGAAAATACTGTAATCGGATTTTCAAAGTTTGCACAACTCAGACCACGACATTGTGTTTTGGCTGGAGGGAGTGGCACAC
>NC_046658.1:157082417-157096279 GCF_010883055.1 Belonocnema kinseyi | reverse complement strand
GAAGTTACAGGCGTTTGAAACTACCCCTGCAGGCATTGGGGTTGAAAATTCAACCCCCCCTCACTTGGGGAGGGTTGGTAATCCTGGTCTATAAGTTTGTGGGTTAACTACTGTTGGGTAGGCGAACATATTCTCAGAATTTAGAGACAATCGAAAAACATGACTTTTTGAGTTGGGGCAGTTGAGGAATAATGCCCCGTATACAAGGCGTGAGTGAAAAGATTTTTCGCGATTATATACAGCAACTTTTAACCGTGTTTTTCTTAAAACGCGATTTTTTTAAACTGCTGCCATGATATCTCGAAAACTATTTTGTTGTTTCTGCTTAAATTTATACAGCATCTTAGCGCATATAAAACTTTAAGTTGAACTAAAAGAATTAAGATTGCTTCGTTAGTTTTTTTAGCACTTATATAAACCCCAAAAAGGAGTAAAATTGAATTTTTTTCTAAAGCTTAAAAAAAATTATTTAAAAAATTCTTCCTTAATGTTAGTTCTGTGCGGTCTCAAGTCTCGCGAAGAAAATGGCGTATGGTTTTTTGATTTCAGATAATTAGAATAGCCGAAATCATAGCTGCAGTGGAGCACCTATTCATTTATATATGTTCCTGTTGAGCGGTGTACCTCCAAAAATATTCTGTATAATGACTTCAAAAAATTTTCAAAGTTTGTTTAAATGTATTAAAAAAAGATATGAAATATAATAATTATTTTGTTTCAAACGGTTTTAAAAAAAAAATCCCCAAAATAGCATTAGACAACGGCCGTCACGCTAGCAGACCCCCTTAAATAATACTGTTGATGATTAGAAGTGAAATCGCTTTTATTTCATTAATAAACTACTACAAATTTGGTTAAGCAGTCATATTTTTTGGTTAAAAACTTGGTTTAAAATTGATTTTTACATTCTTCTCTGAGAATGTATTAGATTTGTTTAAAATTGTACGCTGCCAAAGGTTGTTGATTTTCTTAGCATAAAATGGGTCCAGACCCGTACCCTCAAGGTTCTTAAGTGTCCAGATCCGGGCCCGAACCTTTTAAAATCTAAAGGGTATGAGTCCGAGCTTCTACCCTTTAAATTTTTAAGGGTTCGGGTTCGGACCTGAACCTTTAAATTCTTAAGGGTCCGGGTCCGGACCCGAACTGTACTCTTTAAGTTTTTAAGGGTTCAGGTCCGGACCGGACCCTTGTTGGACCATTTAGGTCCCTGGACACTTTAAAATTAAGGCTTCCGATCTCTGACATTTTCAAAATCATATCATTTGAAGCAAATTTTACTTTATAAAATTCAAAAATTGAACCATTTAAATTTCGTTTGAAATGTAAACTTTTTATATTATAATTTAAATTATGCTAATATTAAGAATTTTTTAGCTTGTATTTAAATATTAAATTTAAAACTTTCTCTTTCTAAATAAAATTTATTAAAATATAAAATGTTTATTTTTTATTCGTTCATTTTATTTATTTTTACTGAATTAAAATTAATATTTTAATGTTTATTTAGTAGCTGAATTTAAATTAAAGCTCAAAATCAATTTACAGTTGGTCGTATTTTCCCTAGCCTAGAGGAAATAGTGGAAAATTAAACAGAAGCTTAGGGTTTTACGCAGACTACATTAACATGCACTAAAGACAATGTATAGTAACTCCGATATCCGTTTTCAACGAAATTTGGCGAAACATAAATTTGTTTTATTTGGCAAAATAAACGCTATAAATGAAACAATTAATTTTTTCGACAAACGACACAACTTACGAAAACAAAAGCAGTTTAACTAAGAAAGTTCTACAAATTTATTGTAACCATTTATCGATAAAATGCGTAGTTCTTGTTCTATTCGTACAAAAAACATTTATAATAATAAAATTAAATTGTTAGACAAACAAAACATGCTATGATAAAAAATGACTGCACAAAAGTTAGTCTTCCAAAATAAAAATTGAAAACCTATCCAAATTTCTCATCAATAATTTTCGATAGAACGCGCAGTTTCGGTTTTAATCCTAAACAATAAGATTCGAAAACAAAAAAATTTAACTTTTGAGAAACGAAACATAATATAAAAAAAAAATTAATAGACAAAAATTTTTCATCCAACGCGCATTTCTTAAGCAAACGTGGTTCCGTTTAATTTGGTTGAATTTGCTATATGTTTTGTATCTCAACGCCCTGAACCACAAAACCTAAAACGCACCAGGTTCCGAGATAAGGCCCGCTGAAGTCAGTATCACTGGGTAGTGGCTCTCTTAAAAATTAAGGTTTATTGTAAAAAATTTTATCTAAGATTCTACTCAAGTACAAGGAGTATTTGTGACTTTGACATCAATTTTAAGGTCAAAGGGACATCTCAAGGTCAAATAGGTTTTTTTAACAGCGTCCCCTTCTTACGATGCTGTAAATGAAAAGAGCTAGCAATTCCACATCGGAATATGAGCTTGACCATAATCTTGAGATCAAATGTTGAGCTTAGTTTAAGGTCGAAAGCTTCTTTAAACTGTAATTTCTTATTGCTAACTACGGACTTAATTAGCTTTAAACTATTTTCAATAATCATTACCCCTTCAATCAAGTTTCACCTGGTCACGTGAGCGGTTCAAACTGGCACTGTGGCAGCATCGATTTATTTACTTGTAATCGTATTATACCTTTTAAACCACCTCGATCCTTTTGGATCCTGGAACCAAGAGAAACACTCTTTTGAGACCGGAAGACGTACCTAAGTTTCCTCGATGCGATCTTCAATATTCACTTCAAATGACCATCGGCTCATACGAACTTGAGTAGCTCTTTTATATATTAAGGAAAAATTCAAACATGACTGTACCGATATCTTTGAAATTGATAGAAACAGAGATGTACCAGGCTTTTTAAAGATCATTATCTAATCTCGATTCAGAAATGCTACTTGCTATCAGTTATGGATAACTTTTCGAGTAGATGAAGTTGAAACTATCAAGCGGAAAACGGAGACGAAAATATATTAGGATATTGTTGTACCTTCAAAGCTGAGGCAAGAACTTTATGTTGTTGTGCTCATGTCGCGAGTATCTTGTGGTTCCTTGGCTGGTCTCGGCATCAACAGCAAATAAAACATCCTAGTATAGTGCTCCTCCGATATATCCACGATGCCGGAAATAGGAATAATGATGACGATGGTGCCGACATAGAAGAATTTATAATCGATGGTGAAGAATAGAGATTTGTGGAACGGAAAAAAATAGACTAGAATGGACTTAATTGTGACTATGTTATAGTCTTAATAATCACGAAATTGACTCTTCAGTAGACTGAAATATAAATCATTCTAAAAATTTGCACATCTTTACGATCCGAAATCAGGAAAAAATAATACTAATTAACTTTATAACTACAAAAACTGACAGAAATACGATGACTAGGGAGTTTAAGTTCGACTTTGCAACTCCCGCGTGGTGAACTTTAGGTAAATATTCTACGTAATTACGATGAATACGATAAAACTTGAATTAGAATGTAGAACTCTACACTCTTTTCATTTGCGGTGTCATAAAAAGGGATTTCTATTGAAAAAAAAACAATTTGACCTTAAGATGTTCCTTTGACCTTGAGCTTGATGTCCAGGTCTCAAATACTCCTTGTTTTTGAGTTCAACATCAAACCTTAGATCAAGAATTTTACAATCAACCTAATTTTTATGAGAATTAATACCCGGTGATACTTCAGCGGGCTTTATCTCGAAACCCGCAGGGTTTTGAGGACCATTTCGCTGGCCCCGCCATCCACACAAATTTAACTTTTTTAGGCCAAATGTTTAGAGCATAATTTGTTCAAATTTGTATAACCAAAATTAGAATTTGTGCATGACCGGAGGCCAGCGAAACGTTTCACCGTCCCCAACATTATCCAAAATCAACTTTAGATGGGTGAATTATTTTCGTTTTAATTTGCTCAAATTTTTACAACCACCTTAAACCCCTAATAACTACCCCCTGTGAAAACCACCATGGCGGGGTCAGTGAAACGTTTCTCCGGCCCCGCCATTATGTTTTCCTAACAGGAGGTAGGTTTTAGTGGTTGAAGCTGATTACACAAATTTGAACAAATTATACGAAAATAATGCACCCATACGAAGTTGATTTTGGATAATGTCGGGACTAGCGGTACGTTGCGCTGGATCTGATATGATGTTTGCTCAACAGAGGGTTGTTTTTTAGTGGTTGAAGTTTGTTACACAAATTTGAACAAATTAAGACGAAAATAATACATCCATTTAAAGTTAATTTTGGATAATTTTGAGTCCAGCGAAACGTTTCTCTGTCCCCGCCATGGGGTTTTTTGCACAGCGGGTAGTTTTTAGTGGTTGAAAGTGGTTGCGCAAATTTGAACAAATTAAAACGAAAATAATGCACCCATATAAAGTTGATTTTGGATGATGTCGGGGCCAGCGAAACGTTTCGCTGGTCCCGCCATGGTGGTTTTCCCACAGGGAGTAGTTTTTAGGGGTTGAAGTTATTTGTAAAAATTTGAACAAATTGAAACGAAAATAATGCACCCATATAAAGTTGATTTTGAATAATTTCGGGGCCAGCGAAACGTTTCGCTGCCCCCGCCATGGTGCTTTTCTCACAGGGGGTAGTTTTTTTTGGGTTGAAGTTGGTGGTACAAATTTGAACAAATTGAAACGAAAATAATGCACACATATAAAGTTGATTTTGGATAATGTCGGGGCCAGCGAAACGTTTCGCTGGCTCCGCCAGTGTTTTTCTGAGGAATAAGGTACTTCCGGTGATGCACAAATGATAATTTTGGTTGTACAAATTTGAACGAATTCTGAACTAAATATTTGACCGAAAAAAAGTTAAATTTGCGTGGGTGTTGGGGCCAGCGAAATGGTCCTGGGGTTTTGGGTTTTGCGACTATGGAGACATTCGTTCAAGACGCTGAGATACAAAACATAGCAAATTCAACCAACTAACCAAAACTACTTTTCCTTGAGAAATGTACGTAGTCCTTTGTCTTTTATTTTGAAATATCAGAATAAGCAGTCCTAAACCGAGAAACAGAAATAAACACAATATAAATTCAATATAATGGAGTTGAACATAACGGAAAATAGTTCGAATTTTCAACAAAATGCAGCGCGAAGCGGGTGATACGTTGTTCACACATGTTTTAATTTTCGAATAAGTACTCGGGTAAAATTACTAATAGAAACGGGTGTGTGTATGTGACATATTCTCTAAAGGAGAGAAACGAGCGGCACCCGTACACGATAAGCATTTCGACGAATTCTTATAATTAAGAAAATATTAAATTAATCAAAGTGTGTGCAAGTAGAGCCAAAAAAACGTCTCCGTGTTTCATTTTTCAGGGACTTATCAGACTGCCTAGTATGTATAAAAACCTGCTTTCTGTTTTCTGATCTGTCCAATATTGCACAGACGTCACCATCAGACGTTGATAATACAATTTGTTCTTCGGTTGGCCTAGGTACAAGCCTATTCTGATGGTTTCTCAAATAAATTGGTTTGCAAGGCGGAAAAACGTATGTTCGAAGCTCGAATATCCGGTTCTCATTCTTCTGGTTAATAAGTCGAATAAGTCGAATACGTCCAAGTAAATTAAAACTATATCCAAGCAAGCGAGGAAAAGTTTGCCTAAGAGTATGAGTCGGTGACCGCGCACAAAGAGACGTCTCGGCAGATGGTGGAGACCCGGCTGAACGATAAGGTTTGGCACAGGGAGACCTGGACCTGGCCCGAAAAGAAGACTCGATTGGTGATTGAGATCCGGGAGAAGATTGAGTTCTGAGAGGAGAAGAAGAAAGTTCACAACAAAGAACTTTAGGATTTGGGTTGCCACTAGGAGACCGCCTAGACTATAAACTTAATTCTGCAACAATAAATAGAGGATGTTATTATTTTCAATTACAGTGAAACACTGAGTCTGTATCAGTTTTGGGGTTAACCGTGATAAGTATCAAACCCGAGAGAGTTTCACTTCGGATTGGCATGCCTATGTTTGTTAAAGCCTGAGTGAGCACCGCCCACCCCGGCTACAATTTTGCTCCTACTTGCGGCGCACAGTGGAAACAAAGCCGAAAAAGATGGCCAAAATCCTCCAAAAAAAATTTTTTTTCTATAGGATTCTTTAAATACATTTTCTTAGAGGACAGTTAGGACCATCAAAATCCAGTAATGAAACAGAAAATGTACCAATAGCTTGCCTGGAGTATCATTTCGAATCTAGGAGTCGAGTGCGAAGGTTCATGCGGGCTCAAGGTGCTGAAAAAACGTGTGACTGCAAATGTGCGTCAGGCAGTGAAAAAAAGTAGGTGCTCATTCTGCAACATGGCTAAGGCACAGAAAAGTATGTAGAATTGGCATACATTATGGACTATTAAAATATTGCTATTGCATATAAAGTAGTTAAGGAAAATTAATAGCCAAAAAGATAATTTTTTTAAGTTTAAAAATCCTATTTATGGATGGATACTACTAATGAGGAAGATGTTTTTTAAAGGCTTTTGGTAGCATCAGATCCATTGATTTCCAGTTTGCGAAAAACACCTTCAAAAAATTTAAAATTATCATCACCTGAAGGGCTTGATTGATTGGTTTTACCTTCAATTGTGGACCTTACTGGCGATAGTTCCAGTAAAAATACAACTGACGATGATGAAGGCCACAGCGATGTTAAAAGAAAATTTTAGATTCGTTTTCTTTTAATTTTTGACATCTCATTCGTAATCCGCGACCTAAAAACCCCCTTAGGCTAATTTTTAATAAAATAAAAAGTTTATTCATCATACACGCTCGTCATATTGGATATTCCATTTTGTTTGTTGCAAAATTTATGACTACGGATTTGAATTTAGCGACCTTGAAAACCCAGTTACACAAATTTAAAAAATAATTAAAAGTTTATTTAGAATGCTCGTTCGTCATATTGTATCCGCCATTTTGTTTTCGAAATTTTTGACACCGGATTCATCATAAGCGATCCCAAAAGCCCATGAGTAACAGAATTGGGCCTATTTTATAAACATATTATACTTTTGGCCAGGTTTTCGCGATTTTATCCCACCGTCCCACCCTGAAAAATCTGTACCAGGGGGCCCTATCTCAGAGTTGCAATGTATGCAATTGTATTTTACAGCTACCTATTAATTCTTGAAAACAAAAAATTCAATTGAAAAGCTACTTTGGAAAAGTTTATTTTATTATTTAACAAACATTTTTTTAGCTGTAATGATTAATTGGCAACATATGGATAAAATTCTTATATCTACATTAAAATGTTCTCTTTTTAAAATATCAATATTTCTTCGACTAGTTTTTAACCAACTAAACTGTAAGTTCAAAAAATTTTTTGGTTTAATTTTATTTTAATTTATGTGAACCGTTCGACACAAGGAAGAATTTATGACTTAACTCTTTTTTACTTTTCAGTTAGATCGAGACAATTATCAATTTTATGAAACAAAATTAATTTGAAAGGAAATTAACTTATATATATATATATATTCTTTAAATAATGCTCGAAAGTTTGAGGTTTTTATTAAAATAAACCACATTTTTCAAGTTTTTGTTCAAGCCGAGGTAATAATTAATGCAATTCAACAAACGCAATTGTTTACATTATTATATTAGTCGAAGCAGTGTTGCGGAATAAATGCTTTACTCAATTGATTATTATATACCGGATAACTTTTCAAAGGTTAATCTGATTCATGTTTTGACATTAAAAATTGATGACTAAGCAGTTTAAAAAAAAGTTTTGCATCATTTTTTTCTTTTTTAAAACATACAATTTTCATGATTTGATCTGAAATATATGTTTTCCTATTTCAATGGTCAAATTCGTAATCAGTTTATTAACGTCAGTGATATAATAAAAAAATAACTTGTAAATTTTTATCTCGGTGGAGATGATGTAGTCGATTAAAAAGTATCGCAAATACCTTCTTCTTGTTTCAGTAAAGATAAAAGTGTTACAAAATAGCGTTTTTTGATTAAACTTTTTATGAACCATTATTTCCATTTTCATCAAAATTTTAAAATTGACATACATGAAAACACGTGCATAGATACACACATATATATTTTCAATTTTTTTGTAAGATAGATTTTTTTAATCTTAAATGATTTTTAAATATATGAGGAATCCTTCAAGTAAGTATACATTTTTTTAATTCTTCTCTTTTGTTTTTTTTTCTAATTAACCTTAAATTATAAATATGATGTTATATTATTATATATTTACCAATAGAATCAAGGAAAGCGGCAAAAATGAGGAAAAGTATATCGACGATGATCTTCATTATTTACTAGTCTAATGGATACGAGTAAGTGGCAGTAAATGATACTGGTTCAGTGAGAGAAGAAATGTTCTACAAAATTTATAATAAAAAATTTGTCATAAACAAAAGAAGAGTTCGGGGACGTCCGTTATAATTTTCGCTATGATTTAATAATTTTTAAGAGAAATTATTTATTATTGTAAGAAAAAAGCCATTGGAATCTTACACTGGTAAAATCGATAATTTTCCAAGTATCACATGCTCTTAAATTAATTTCTAATGTTGCATGAACTCGAAAATGTCAAAACATATAAAATACAAAAAGAGTATGAAGAAGTGTGATTCTTGAGGGAAAATTCTCAATATTACTCTCTTTTTAGTCCAAACCGATGTGATTGAATTTCAGAACTTCCAAATGAACGAAATATTAAATGTATCTATCTCTGTAAAAAATTACAAATCAATAAACATTTTTTACAAACTGCGAAACAAATCCACTCCTTGTATTCCTCTCGAAGACAGCATAAGAACAAGGAAGCACGGACGAGATAAAGAAAAGAATATGGTTTAGTTGGTTTCGGTTTCACATAAAAATATTTAATTTATTTTGTAAAACTCTTTGAGCAATTAAACAAAAAGCTTTATCAGACTGTAGCCGTCGAATTCTTACATACAAGGATAATATTTGCTACGTGTTTTAATTTTTCAATTAGTTTAAGCGAAGCGAGATTT
The DNA here is from genome assembly GCF_010883055.1 of Belonocnema kinseyi. Lineage (NCBI taxonomy): Eukaryota > Metazoa > Arthropoda > Insecta > Hymenoptera > Cynipidae > Belonocnema > Belonocnema kinseyi. Next base: position 157,087,262 of record NC_046658.1, on the reverse strand, counting down.
TCATACAATAAGAAAAATTTTACAACTTTTTCTAGATTTTTCTTAATGACTTGCCGTAGACCTGTAATTTAAAATTTCAGGCTAGCTATTTATGAAACTTTCTTCATTAAAGAAAAGCTTCCATTCTTTGTTATGACTGTTTTTATGGGTGTGCCATCTTGCGTTTTAATTATCTTTAAATAAATTGAAAGAAATATAAAATTGTGGTTGAAAATCTTTAAAATTTTCGGAAAATAGACTATAACTCTAAACATTTCTTTGGATTTAAAACTATGGAAAGTGTAAGATTTTCAGTTACTACATTTTTTTATTTTTATTGTTTAGATTCGAAACTTTTTCAATTCAGAAGAATTACAATTAAAAACTTGAATTTTGCTTTTTTAAATATTGTTACGTCTCGGACGAGACACACTTGCATTATTACAAATAATTAAATCTGTACTTGCCTTTGAGATAAGTAATTATGCTTGATTATAATCGAATTCACAAATGTGAATATATTAGTTTTGTTTTAGAAATTTGATTTGACAATTAAAAATTGATTTACCCAGTATGCCTCCACTGAAATTTGCTACAAATATTATCTCGGTGCCCTCCATTTGAAAAGAGGGAACGACTTTAGTGACTTAAGTAACATACTGGTTCCTATTTTTACTAACAAGGAGATGTCGAACGATCTGTTGAACATTTCAGCCTTTTCTAAGAATCAAAATACATATCGAAAAATAATATAACAAGAACAATAGTAGAAAAAAAAAGATCAACAACAGAACTGGAAAATGCTACGGTTTACATTCTACATGGAGAAAAATATACCGCACAATGATATCGCAAAACCTCTATATTGCAAAAAAGAACAATATGATAACGCAAAAGCAGTACCCGGACCTTTGTACGATATTATAATGCACTGATATCACAGAAAAAATAAAGTTAAATATCTTTGCTGCCGTCTGGCACGGCGTCCTTAGCAGTAATGGGAAAAAGGCAAAGTATAAATGAATTCGAGTTATAAATCTGGAGACCAGATTTAAAACAATCGAAGAAAAAAGTTAAAATTTACTGTATGTGATACTTACAACGGTTAAACATTAAACATATTTCGGCGAAAGTTTCACAGAGGTTACGAGAATAATTCTGATCTCGTCTAGTGCGTCACGCTAAAGTGAGGAAATTTCCGTAAAACATGTAGGATCAGCAACAGATAAGACGAAAAAAATTGTTTACTGATATATTTGCTCCGAAAAAAATTAGACTATCGTAGTAGTAGAGGAATTAAAACTTACTCAATACCATTTAGCAAAAGCGCGGAAAGTAACTTACAGATGGGAATCCCCATTTCTCTCCAATTTAATTAAGTTAAACGACGCAGGATAGCGCTGGCGTCGTAATTGTCGCTACACCTCGAATAAAAGTGGAGCGATTATAAGGCGAAAGATTATCCAGGAGGGATTAAAAATCGGAAATTATCTTCGATTCATGTCAAGTTTATCTGGCAAGGTTAATTTTGTTCCGGTGAATCTTTCAACTGGTATATATTGTAAGTCATGCGATATAGTTTCCTCACTGTAGTAAACAGATCTTTTTCAGATGTTCAAAAACTCTTTTAGTATCAGTCGAAAAAATATGACAGTGCGAAAATTCAGAAAATAAAAAAGTTATTACTTACGAAATGATCAACGGTAAATTATGTACCTTATTATAGGATCTGAATACACGGTACTTTTTTTATATTATATTATATTTTCAATTTGTAAAATTTTTGTTCCACAATTACAATTAACTTTTAAATTTTATCCGGGAAAATGAGACATTCGGATTGGGCCTGTGTCGGAGGTAAAGATCTGCTTGATTAGGACAGTTGATGAAAGAATAAACATGATCAACCACATACGAATAAAAATTATGTTATTATTTATTATATTTATTATCATTATCGGTCTGATCCGGAAAAGTACCCTAACACCCATAACCAGTTACTTTGCTACTCCAGACTTAGTTTTCTATATTGGACTTAAAATTGTTTCGTTTTTTTAATTAAAAAATTTCAAAACAATTTGGGTAAAAGTTTAATTGCTTAGACTAAAACTGAATTCGATTTGATTTGGAAGAAGAGTTAAATATTAAAAATCATGAATCACGAACTCTTTTAATTTTTCTTTTTTTAAGGTAATAGTCGTGCCAAAAATCAGATATCTGGAAAGAAAAAGATGCCTATGATTGAAAAAAAGTTACATATTATTATCAATCATGTCTTAAGAAAGAGAAAAGTTTTTTTGAATGAAAAAATTTTAAAACTTACAAACGTGGGATAAGCTTAAAAGATCGCACGAAATTCACTAGATCTAACAGACGAGCGCTTTACAAATATTTTCGGCATAAAATATATTATCGAGCAATTATACATTAAAACCCGTTTTCATTAATATTTAATTGCCTACTGGACATTCTGCGACTTCTTTTGTTATAACTTCTTCAATCCCACCGCTACTTCTGTTTATTTTCCACCTTGTTGACTTTAGAAATTCATTTCTAAATCGTCCTAGATAAATCGAAATTCTGTTTCGTAATTTTTCCAATATTGCATAGACGTCGCCATGTCGCGTTCATAATACAATTTGTTCTTGATTTGGCATGGGTATAACGACATAATATTAGTTTGGAAGCTTTTTATGTGTCCCCTAAGGGTTTACATTTTTCTTGCTCATTCTTCTCTATTCCTTTACACACCCCCACACACCTACTTGGTGGAGGAAGGGGGACCTACATTTTAAGGTGGGTTCCGAACCACCAAGACAACAGCTTTAAGTACTTAAAGAAAACATTTTTCTCTAGAGGAGTGGGTCCAAAGCCTACGCTTTAGCCCCCACGACCATGGTCCCACTTTTCATAATATTAGTTTCTTAATCGATTTGTTTTGTAGGGAAGAAAAACATATTATCGAAGTTCAAATATACGGTTCGGATTTTGCTGGGAAATAAGTCGGATAAATCTCACTTTACCGAAATTATATCCAAGTACGCAAAAAAAAACTTCGCCCAAGGGCGGACCTGAACCTTAACTCATGCCCAATTGTACACATTGGTGTCCTAGTCGACCCCCATGAAGTTGACCCCCCGAAGTTCACATTTTAAAAATTTTCTTTTTGCATACGTTTGTACTGTTTGTACATCCATTATTTTCGTGTGTACTCTCCTGGGGGTCTAACTTCACGCATTCCCCCGAAATTCAAATTTCTCAAATTCTCTTTTTGCATACGTTTTTACGTCGTTTGTGCCCTCTATACTTTTAGTATGTATGTTTTTACCCCCTTGGTTGCTCGGCTAGGGGGAAATTAAAATTTCATGCCATTCCCCTGAAATTCAAATTTCTCAAATTTTCTTTTTGCATGCGTTTGTATGTCGTTTGTACCCTTTGGACTTTTAATATTTATGTTGTAAGCATTCTCTGTTATTGAAGATTATTAACATGATCGATATTGTGGATTTTCTGCCCTTAAGGTTGTCGAGAGTTATCTACTGTCAGTAAAGTACCATTCGCTGACGATATAACAGATTCATTTTAAATAATTACTTGTAGCATGAACACGTAGCTAAAAATTAGCGTTATTTTCTTGAATCAAGGTTCTTATTTTGATCACTCTAAGAAAAGCACCTGGCCGAAAATCAGAAGTTCTGCAGTTCGATTCCCAGTGGAGCGAAAAGAGAAAGATCTGTTTTCCAACCAAAATTGAATCGCATATCTGATAGAGCCCACACCTCACTTCTAATTCATTTTTAATTCATAATAAGTTATTTTATTTTATAACGTAAACGTCTCTCAAAAGCCTCAAAAAATAAACCCTAAGCTGTTTTAGAAAAAATGTCGAAGTTCAAGAAATCTAAATAATCTCTAACCTTTGGTTTCGACGATAATAACAATTTTTACTAAAATGGATATGAATTTGAACTGATTAATTTGACTGTTAGTGAATTTACATTAATTTATAGTTCTGAATATTCTTTGAAGTAACTTTCAACATGGAATTAAATGGTGACCTTCATTTTCATCATGAAGACGATCTTCAAAGTTTATTGAAGGTCAACTGTTTTAAAGAGCTACTTTACAACCTTGCAGGTCACTCTGAGGTTATTTAAACCTAAACCAGATCTGCGTATCACTGGGTCAAGGTCAAACTGGAACTATGCTCTGCGGTCATATTTGAATGTAATATTTACAGCTTAATCGATTACCGATCTAAGAGAAAGGGGTTTCCAGTAGAATAAAATTGACCTTGAAATTACTCTGAAGGATCCTTGTCACAGTCGCGCTTAAGTTCACTGCTGAATACGCTTTGTTAACTTTCAGAGAACACACTGGGCGAAATTGACCCACAAACAGTTTTTTAATTGAAAATTTTTTTTAAGAAATTTGAAAAGCGGAAGGTCTCTTACGCTCTTGTAATATAGGTCAAGGTCCCAACTTTAGTTTAAAAGCTTGCGAAAGTCTGCAGTGCGGCCAATCGACATTGAGAAGCGTTTGATCCGTGATCTGAACAATAGATGTGTTCTCGGAGGGTTAACGTTGTAAACTTCGCTCGTTACGAAGAAAAATAAGAAGCTTCTATCCCCAGAGGTAGGCACACGTTGCTTAAGTTTAAACAATCTCAGAATGACCTTCAAGGTTTTCTTAAGGTCAACTTTTCTTTGAAATGGAAATGCCGTTTTTACATTAGCAATTGATCGAGCTGTAAATTTTGATTTTAAATACGAGGGTGGATTGATAAGTTTCCGGCCTGACCAAGAGATGGCGCCACTAGGCCTACCTTGAGATGGCGTTCTATAGTACCATCCTTAGATAGCTTGT
>NC_046658.1:157071357-157082317 GCF_010883055.1 Belonocnema kinseyi | reverse complement strand
CAGCCTTGGAGGAGATTATGTTGAGAAATAAAAAAAAAAATTCTTAAAAACGTTGTTTTTCTTGGTCAGGCCGGAAACTTATCAATCCACCCTCGTATGTATGTTAACCTAATTTTCAACGGTAACGAAAAGATAACCTATTCTCCGTAGAACCCATCAATATATACAGCCATTTTAACTTTATATAGTATTTTAAATGAGTCTGTTATATCATCAGCGAAATGTTAACTTACCGACAGTAGACAACCCTCCAAACCATGAAGGCAGAAAATCCACAATATCGATCCAGTTAAGAATCATAAATAAGAGAAAATGCGTAACGTCTTAATAAGTCTAGATGGAAAATTAAAAAAAAATTGTTAAAATTAAAATTAAAATTATTTTTTGCAAAAAAGATCCTACTCCTTCACGCCATTGGAAATCGAACCAGAAAACTTCTGATATCCTGTCAGGTTCTTTTCCAATTAAGCTATTAGAGGGATCAGAATAAGAACTCTTAATTCAAGAAAATAAAGCTAATTTTCAGCTAGCTGTTAAGGGTACAAGTAATTATATTAAATGAATCTGTTATATCATCAGCGAAATGTTACCTTACCGACAGTAGACAACCCTCCAAACCAAATCAGAATTTTTATGGTTTGATTCCCAATGGAGTGAAAAAGGAGTAGGATCTTGTTTTGAAAAAATAATTTTAATTTTAATTTGAAAATATTATTTTCCATCTATTCTTATTAAGACGTTAAGGATTTTCTATCATCAAAGATTCTTAACCGAATCGATATTATGGATTTTCTGCCTTCATGGTTTGGAGGGTTGTCTACTGTCGGTAAGGTAACATTTCGCTGACGATATAACAGATTCATTAAAAATAATTACTTGTACCATTACACCTAGCTAAAAATTAGCGTTATTTACTTGAATTTAGAGTTCTTATTCCGAGAATTCTGGATCAATCTGAAAAATCTCTATCCCATCCACACACTACTCCTTTCCCCTGTCGAGTGAGTCACGCCTACCCCGAAAGGGAAATGGCTTAATGGTATAATAATAATAAATAATACTAATTACACATTATAGAAGTCTCCGAGCGTCTCAAAACAGAATAATATAAATACATACTTTCAAATTAATCAAAAATTATTTGTGTTTCTATAGGTAAAATATGTATACATATTCGAGGGTCGATCTTATATTCAATAAATTATGTTATACTGATTACAAATTTTTCCTTCAGCAAGCCCGAAAATTATCCATTCACCCGATTTACGCTCGGTAAGAGGCGAAACACAAATATCTCAGAACATTAAAAAGCTTAAGCGTTATTTTAAATTCTACTGGAATGTAAACGATAAATTAATATAATTTTTCCAAGCGACAATTCTTAGGGCGTAGTAAGAAATTATCGGGTAGAGATTTAACCAACCCTTTCTGATATTGCAAAATTAAGTACAAATTACATTTTTAATGAATACTTTAATATTTGTTTCTTATTTTGTTCTAAGAAAATTTAAGATATAATTAAGACGAAAAATTTTGTGAAATAAAATGGTATTTTATTTTTACTATGTTTTTACGAATAAAACAAGAGCTATGCATCTATCAAAAAAAAAAATACAATACATTTGTAGCTCTTTCCCAATTGAACTGCTTCTGTTTAATTATTATTTTTGTTTTCGTGACTTACGTCTGTGTCCAAAATTTAATTTTTTCATTTTTAGTGTTTATTTTTTACAAATGAAACAAAATCTACGTGTCCTGTAAAAAACGGGTTAATATTATTTTGTAGATTTATTTGCTTATGTGAAAAATTTTTTGTACTTAAATTTTTTCGTATATTAAATAGTTTGACCCCGAATAGAATTTTTGATTTATTATTATTATTTTTTGCAATCAAAATTTAACTTTTGTACTTTTCATTAATGATAAATAAACTTTTTATTTCGTGAGGGTATGCTCTTTGACATTATCACCGTTTCTTTGTCAAGTTTGCTAATAATTTTGATGTTTAAAAATGATTTTATAAGCTATGTTTATGATGGTCTGTTAAAAACTTCGGCACGTTCTATGTATAATAAATATGGTGAAACCTACTTTATGAGTTTTTATTTCCTTAGACAGTTTTTTTGATAATGTATTTTAATCAGTAAAAAGTTTTCAGAACTTTAAGAAATTAAGATGTGCAAAAAGTCTTTAGTAGCAAAATTGTTAGACGAAAACAATTTTTTGAAACAATTTTTTGTGAGACGAATATTTTCCATTTTATTCGTGACGAATGTTATTAAAAATAAAAGAAATCTGTTTGGTGGTTAAAGTATAGAAAACACGAAAAAAGATAAAGTGTCAAAAACTGTACACTCAGAAAAAATGAATATTTAGAATTTTTGAGAAAACGACACAAAATACCAGAAAATAGAATAGTTTACAATCGTTTTTTAGGAACCTCGTTTAGCCGGTTTCGCGATTTTCGAACGTTGCAAAAAAATATATTGACCCCTCTTATCTAAACTGGAGCGCAAGAGTAGTCCGCATTATCTAAGCTTCATGCTATAATCTAATCTGTGTATGCGACTGTTTCTCTACATAGAATTTTATGTTTTTGTGAATAGTATTGGTGAATACAAATGATCTTTTAAGATTGCCACAGTTATTGGGGTGGAGAATTTTTGACCATAATATCCTACCTACTTATTGAGGGTTCGATGCTATAAATGATTTGCGTTGCAAGTGATAAGCCGGGCATTCCATTAAAATTTGGTACAGTGATTTGTTTGTGCGCAGATTACAACAAAGGCAGGTTCCGCTTTGAGAAAATTCAAATCGCTTAGTTTTGATAACAATTCTCTGCGCCAAGGTGTTAAGTAGCTTTATCTGGGCTATGGTCGATTTCATTATTATAGAAACTCTTAAAAATAGATAGAGCTGAGTACCGTCCTTAATTTGCAGAAATGGGATAATTTGCATCAAAGAGTTTGAAAGAACAGACCCGTTTGTAGTACGCTACTATACTTCATGTATTTATTTCCCCTTAGCGTTATCTGCATTAGTCTAAAAAGAAAGATTTCCGGATACTTTCCATCTGGCATTTTAAGGATTTTTATTATGCTTTTTAACAGTGAATTAAGAAAGGGGACACTAATCGGACATAACCCGGTCTCAATTTTAACAGCATATCGGGTTGAGAAAGTAGGAATTCATCGATATTGTATACAAATACAGTTGAGTTAGAATACCACGTTCCTAAGTATTTATATTTTTTTTACAATTTCAACATTTTCATTGACATAACAAAATTGAAGTTTGTGTTTTAGCAAGGTGTATTTCATTCAGGGGAATGCATTTTTAAAATCTACGAAAAGGACGAACACTTTTGCATGTTGATGTGTAAGTTCTCAATACAACTCCTTTCTGTTCTGAAGCCTGATTGAAACTCGGTTAGAAGTCTCAGACTTTCCACCCATGTGGGGCGATTATTCAATCTCGTGGAAAAGATTTTTGCTTAAAGCTTAATAAGACTTATCATTCTATAGTTTTCTGGGTCATTTCTCTCCTCTTTTTCATGCAGCATAGAGGCATGCATTCGACCCCAATCCCTGTCTGACTATAGTATTGTACTGAATAATTGATGTAAATGCTGTAGCCCTTCATGAGAAAGATTTTTAATAAATTTAAAAGGTTTACCATCAGAGCCAGCAATTTCTTCGCAATTACATTTTCGAATTACCGAGCTTGGGTCATCAAACGTTATCTCTTCATCTAGGTAAGGGTGTAAGACACCATTTACTTGTGTGTTATCTATCGTTTCAAGTGGGATTAATGATTTCAAGTAATTCTGCCAAGATTCAAGATTAATACAGTTAATTTTGTAAGTATTGTTATTCTTGTAGCTATTCATTACTTTCCAGAATGCACTGGGGTTGAAAGAGGAGGCCAATTCGTTTACCGTGTTGTCTTCGTATTCTTTTTTCTTTGACTCTAAAACCTGTTTATAAATATTTTTGTCCTCTTGCATTTTAGTCATGGATTCTGCAAAGTATTTCATTTTTTTGAAAAATTTTTAGCTATCATGAAGGTTGTTTTTATACTTATTACATTCTTCTTCAAAACACGGCTTATTATTGTTTATATTATTGGGGCAATGAATTTAACTAATTGTAGTTTTTCTTCCGCATTGCGTATAGTATTTACAAGGCTATTAATAATTGTGTCTGCATATTCTTTCACGTTATCTGTGATTAACTATTCATTGAGGTGATCCTTAAACTGGGAACTTTCCTCCTCTCTTCATACAAGTCTTCTACCGCACGGTTTGATTGTTCTTATAGTGTTAATTGCTTGTGAAATTACTACTCGTAAATGGTTGGACTAGGTGGAAACATGGCTTATCATTAACAGATGGAAATAAGTAAAAGACAAATGCAAGATTAAATTCAACATCGTGTATTATATGTGAAAGCAGAAATAACAAATTAATTGTACGGATAGAACGACGCAAAGAGTTTGGCGTCTCGAAAGGAACTGCCTGTTCTTCAATACAATTAGCTCAACTACTCTAAAGGCCGCGCTAGGTAAACACTTAAAGGTTCGCATTTTAGATTTCTAATCCTGAATCGAAATAGTGGTCACAATATCTAATCAATAATAGCGACCCAGCGAATGTAAATTTAACATTAAGCATACCTATCTGTAACGCTGATAAAAATAAGATCTCTATGCGCAGGAAAAACGGAATATTTCTACCTGGGATCAATGATGTAGATCACCAAGTCGCCTTTCAAGGGGCCCACATCTTTTTCTCGCGTTGCAGAAATGGTGATGATCTTGAAATGGTCCATTCTGGCTGGCAGTGTGGGTGATTCTTTGGTGCTACATCTTTCTGAAAGGCATAAAATATTTTCGGGATTTAGAAATAACTTGATGTCTTCTATCTTTTTGTGCTCATCGATATTATTAAAGTAAAGAGTTATTTGTAGAGGGATGAACGATTTTGTTATATTTTGTGTAAATGTTATGTTTCTTTTCGTTCGTAGATGATAACGGATTAGGCGAAAGAGGTCTTTTTTCGCAACATAAATTTTAGATCCTCTGAGTTTCTTGATACCCTTCAATATTTCAGATTTCCAGGTTCTTCCTGTCAGTTTAAGGTATAAGTCCGGTGTGACGCCCAAAATTTCGACGTTTTTTCATGAATTTTTCCATACATGAAAATAAAATGCGATTGTTTTCAAATTTTGATATGTTTTTATTACTCTCTTAAAGTGTACACAACATTTTTTTTACTTCATTTTAGATAAATTTGTTTATGATTTTCTAAGTCAAAGTGCAGTCCTCGAAAAAAAGTAGGTTGTCTCGGGGAAGCACGCAGCCTTCCTTAGTCATCTGATACCAAAAATGCAAACCGATTATTATTCTGTAGGATTGTGGCTAATAATTGAACCTCTAATATGCAAACATTTTTTTAAAATAACAAAATGGCGGACTGGCAAAAAAATTTCAAAATCGAACTTTTTGTGGTTCGAATTGTTTAAAAAAATTAATTTATGATTTAAAAATTTTATTTTTTAGAGTTTCAGTACTTATCTAAATATGTTAAGAATAACGGATTAAAATTTTAGCCAAATCGGTTGAATAGTTTTTAGTCAGTGCTTCCCCGAAATTTAGAATTAATTAATAATCATCTATGCTGGGTGCATAGAATAGTCCTTCAGATTCCTCATAGTCATTATTTTTAGAAACTTAAATTTTTTAAAGTTTTAGCAGTAATAAAAAGGAGGGGACGCTCGGTGTAGCTGCCGCTGGCGCGTTTACTCACTTTCATACGCACTACGACGCGCTCTCTTCTTTTTGCTATAACTTTCTAAATACTTTGAATTTTGACCTGCAATTTTTGGAGCATATTTTCAAGATGTTTTTCTTTTAAAAAATGTAGCTAACAAAACTCAAATTTTTTTCACCCCACACACCGGACTTATAACTTAATCAACGTCGGCCTTGAATCGTTATTATTCTTAAGCCTTCTTGCGTTGACAATGTTTATCTCCATGAGCACAAAAAATAATGAATGGTTACATTCTCATCCATAACGAGAAGGTATTAGCTTTATGTGAAAACTGACATTCACGGATTTCATCAAATCAAGAACGAGCGCGTAGCGCTAGATAAACACATGATCTAGTGCGAAGTCCAAGATAAACAAATCATCGAGCGGGAGCGCGAGAAACAACATTCGACAACAAATTTAATAAACAAAATGCATTATTTGGGCGTTTATTGGCATCTTTCGACCGACAATTTTTGTCGATATCGGACTTTTCAATTTGCATCATCATAGTCAATTCAGCAATATTCATAATTAGTTGATAAATGTTATGATTTCTTAAACTAATTTAACAAACAAATGCATCATTCGGGCATCTACTGAGGGAGAATTTTTTTATTTCAGTCTTTTTAATTTGGTACCTGATAGATATTTTACAGACGAATTTCGAATGTCCAGTTCGGATTTTTATGCAGAATAAGTCGGATAAATCTCATTTCACCAAATTTATATGTAAGTACGCAGAAAAAAGTTTTCCTGGGAGCAAAAAAGCTGAACCTAACACGAACACAAGTGTTGACAATTAGTGGAGACCCGGCAGAAGAATGTTGTCTGGCCGAAGGAGACCTATACCTGCCATAAAGAGAAAATTCCAAAGTCGGTGCCAGACACGGCAGAAGAATGACATCTGGCAGGAGAAGGAAAATAAGGTTTAGAATGAGGGGCATTACGATTAGCGTCGCCATTAAGAAAATATATGTACTGTGATCCTTATTTTTCAACGAGAAATAAAAAATTACATTCAGTTCAGCATGCATCTATTCTTACAGAAATGTATATAGAATATAAATATAAATGTATATAAAAATGTTTCGGAATACCCACCTTTCCTTAAAACGTAAAAGATTAGGCAATTGGTGACATCAATTCTGAAGAATTGTGTAAATAAATTTTTTCATAGAAAACAACTCTTATCAAAAGTAAATATCTCAGTAGAAGAATATTAATCTTTGAATGCGAGAGATAATGGATAGAGTACTAATTGCAAAAGCTGATAATACATTAAAATATTCATTTCATAGATTATCAGCCAAATTTTTTATTAATACTTCAATCAGTCATCCCTGTAACTGGAAAATATGATGATTATATGCACTCCGGTCTTAGCATTGGCCATTATCTTCAATTATATTGGTGAATATCATAATATATTATTTCTGTTATTTTTGGTACATTTTTTCAAGCTTTACGCAAATAAGAATTTTGACAATATAATCTATAACAAATAATTCTTACCCGTGCCTCCGGGTTTATAACTTTACAGTAGATTCTGATGTTCTTAGGATAGAATTTTTGTATTTCAGAAAATCATTTTTGAACAGTAATAAGATGTGAGAAGGTGGCACATAAGGGTGGTTCAAAATAGCACCAACCTTTTGTTTTCTGAATTTTCATGCAGGTTGGCCCCAAATCGAGGGCCCGCAACTATTGGGTTTCGCGCTTCGTGCTCGTCAGGCTCGTAGCCAGAAATTTGGTCCTTAACTTGCGCGAAGCGCTCGCTCTTTGTATTTTTCTCAGATTTGGGCATAGATATTTTAAAATTAAAGGTCAAATCCTATTAAAACTAAAATTTGGTTGGAAAGTGCCTAGAGCCAAAGGTGTCCAGCGAGAAGTATTATAAAGCTGTTGTAAAATCCGGATTTTTGGTTTCAATCATTTATAAATCATGATATATCAAAGTATGATTGTGTACCTACAAAAATGTGATCCTCTATTTCTTGTTGCAGGATTAGGAATACAATCCAAGAATTTGTCTAATAACAACCGTAATCCGAAAGTTTTTCCTTGTGGACGTTCTCCTTCTTCTGCCAGACATTCTCCAGATACCACTCTTTCTCTTGCCATGCCGGGTTCTTCTGCTGTCTCTTCGTCACCAATCACGATCCCTGATCGTGCTAGGTCCAGGTCTCCTTCTACCAGACCTCATTCTACTGCCGGCTATCCAACACCTGCCGCGACTTCTCTTTGTGTTCAGTTGCCGTTTCCTGCTCTCAGGGAAACTTTTTCTCGCGTAATTGGATATAACTTTGTTGATCTTACACTTGTTCGACTTATTCCTCAGAAGAATCCGAACCAGATATTCGTGCTGCGAAGATATGTTTTTCCTTCTGACAAACAAATTCATTTGAAAAACCATCAGAGTGAACTTGTACCTTTGCCAAACGCAGAACAAATTGTATTATCAACGTCCAATGGTGACGTCTGTGCAATTTTGGACAAACTGGTGAACAGAAGTCAGATTTTTCGTGGAATATTTAAATATGCTTTACCAAAGCCAAAAAGGGCAAAAATAAACATGGGCAGCACTAAGGTTGAAGAAATGACACTAGATGAAATTGCGGAATGTCCAGTAGGCTGGCGCAACCCAATCCGAGCGAATTTTAAAGTATTCCTTGTGTGAACTACAACTCTTCACCTTGCTAATACAAAACATATTTACCGCTCGTTTATACATTGTCATATATTTTTGATTTAAAGAATTTTATAATTCATTTTAAAATAATTTAGAAAGTTGGCGTTCCGAAAATCAGATATCAGGAAAAAATGCAAATATTTTTACATTATGTTCAACTCTATTTGATCAAATGTATATTACGTGTATTTATGTACCTCGGTTTAGGACTGTTTATTCGGATATTGCAAAATAAAATACAAATTTAATTTTAATAAATACTTTATTATTTGGTTCTTATTTTGCATTACATTTTATTCTCAGTTACCCTGCCCAGTGTATGATTTTAATGAACTGATATGATTGCAATTCATAATAAGCACTGGTTTTAAAACAAAAGTATTTTCATTGTCTTATATTCATTATTTAAAAAGTGCGGCTCCTATGAAAAATAGTTATTATTGATTTTATTGCAACTCGTATTGTTTGCCAATAAACTCAATTTGTTAATTTTCCATGTGTTTTTTCACGATTTCAGCTTTTTTAGGTAAAAACTCGTTTTTCAAAAATTTAATTTTTTCATTTCGAATGTTATTTTTACAATTAAAACAAAAACTACGCTTTCTTTCCAAAAAGGATTATTGATGACAAATTTGGATAAATTTTCATTTTTTACGTTCTCACTCATAATGAGAAAGTATTAGGTTTATTTGGAAACTGCCTTTCGTGGATTTCATCAAATGTCGACGTTTTCGGGCCCCCTGAGTCAGAAAAGAGCTTCTTACGTCGGTGTCTAGGGAGCAAAAAGAAGGTCCCAGTATGTGAACCAGCTATTTTTGATGAGAATAAAAAAAGTTAAAGCATTTTCAAAAATTTTAAGATCACTTTTTTAAAGATTTAAAAATTCCGTCGACAGCTATTCATAGTAAAAGAAAATGAAAAAATGTATCCCCATGGCTTTTTTTACAAAAAGAAAATTAGCAGTTTAATAATATTTTTAAATGCAAAAAACCAAACGATCAACATTTGAAGCTAAACAAAGCGTGATAAAGAAAAAGTTACTTGTTCAAGGCCATATAAAATTTTTTAAATATATTTTTTTGGAACTTTGTGTAAAAAAATCTAAAATTCACATTTTAATCGCAAAAAAAACTAATGAAAAAGCAATAACTCCATTTGGTGGGCAAACAGAGAAGAAACAAATATTAAAGTAATCAGGATAAATAAAATTTGTAGCTTATTTTGCAATATCTGAAGGAGCAATCTCAGGCAGAGATACATAAAAATGTATTATATTTTATATAAAAGTGTTGAGTATAATCAAGAAAATTTTACATTTTGGACAAACGAGTACGAGGTACAAAATACATGATGAGAATATGTTTGCTAACGCCGAAAGAGCTTTAACAAAAGAGAGTTAAAAATCGCAAAATTACAGTTGTGGACATTTTGAGTTTTAATATAATTAATAATACATAATATAAATAATAATAATAAATAAAATATAATAACTAAGCTTCTACCGTTGACCCTATATAGAGTCCTATACAGGAACCTGTATAGGATCCTATATATGATCATTGTCTTCTTTCCTCTTTTCTGCCCTTTTTCCAGAAATTTTATTTTTAATTTTATTTTTTACGATTACAAGAAAATCTAGTCGTCCTATCTAAAAATGATTAATAATAAATTTATAAATGTTTTTAGGCGAACAACTTTTTTCTGGTCATTTAAGTTCGTACCTTGTGTTGTTTCTTAAAAAAAATTATCAAAAAAATTTAATTTTTTTATTTTGAATGCTTTGTTTTCCGACTAAAGCAAAAAATACGTGTCCTATCGAAAATTATTCATGAAAAATTTTAATGAGTTTTCGGTATTTTTTGGAAGCGTCACTTTTGTATATTTATTTCTTTTGTAGGTTGTGCCGTTAGTTCAAAAATGTTTTTTTTTTGTTTTTAATGTTGTTTTTTATGACTAAAAACAAAAACTAGGCGTCCTATTGAAAAGTGATTAATAACAAATTTGTAATCTTTTCAGATCAAGCAATCATTTAGTTTATACATTTTTTTCGTAACCTCCATAGTTTGACCAAAAAATTTAATTTTTTGATTTTTTATTATTTTTTTACGATCAAATTTTGAAAAATTAACTTTTCGGCAAAATTAAAAAAGTTTTTGCAATATTTTTGTAGGGTTTTCAAAAATCAATATTTTTCTTTTTTTGACGTTCTTCATATTATGTTATTATAATAAATATTAGATTTAATTTTATTAATTATACTATATTATCTACAAACTAATTTTATTAAATTTTATGTACCTTGGTCCGGGACTGCTTATTCAGATATTTCAAATAAAGTACAAACTTCATTCATAATTACGAGGGTAGTTCAATAAGTCCTTAGAATGACCAACAGATGGCGCGCGAATCGCTCCAAATCATCTGTTTTCAGTCAGCACCACTCCCGACTAGAT
>NC_046658.1:157054231-157071257 GCF_010883055.1 Belonocnema kinseyi | reverse complement strand
AGAGCTCCAAGGAGATTATGTTGAAAAATAAAAAAAAATTTACCCAAAAAAAATTGTTTGTATACTTCATTCTAAGGACTTATTGAACTACCCTCGTATAATTTTAATATTTGTTCCTTATTTAGCCATTATCATTATTCACAGTATCATTTTTTTTCATTTCAACAAATGTATATTATTTTAATTCATATTGATATTGAAGTATATGTTCTTGAATTGTTTTATTTTTATAATTAAAAAAGCATATAAATATACAGTTCTAATGAAACGATCCTTTACTCAGGGCATTCGCTATCCGCCACCTGCGACCCGCCCAGTAGCCTGAGGCTCGCCCTGGGAAAAATTTATTTTAAACTTGAATAAAAATTCTAAACATTTTTAAATTCCATTTAATTTTTTTGACCAAATGTTTTTTTTGTGGTTGGTTCGATCTACTTTTTGAAGGCGATTCAAAGTAAAAATTTCGATCATTTTTTAATAATAAAAATCAATAAAATAAAGTTTAGACGTAAACTACGGTAATAATATTATCATACATAATTTAATAGTTAGTTAAAGTTATACATTGGTGCGGGTCAGAAAAAACACTGATTTACCAACGTATATTCGATTCAACATGATGCTTATCGCTGATTTAAAATTGAAGAGCAGGTTAGCAAATTGTTTAAAATCGAAATGAATTCATGTTTTCACTTTTATGATAACAATTACGGCACAATTTACGAAAAAAATTCTGCAAGGTGGTTGGATGTAAAAAAGTCGTATAACTCTGCTGAAAAAAGTGATGCTATCAATATTTTAAAACAGGAACTCTGTAACATTAACTGATTTCTTTCTCTTTGATTTATAACCATTGTACTTGGGTATACTGATTTTTAATCTAAAAGTGAACTTTTGTGCATCGTTTAATTTCGAATAAAAAATTTTTTTTTCGACGCTCACTATCGTACGTTGAAATACTTTAAACCGCATTTAAAATACGTGGCTTAAGAGCCTTCTCTACACTTTAAATGAGGTTTAAGATTGAATATTGAACCTTATATTATTTTTAATATCAAAATGGGAAAAAAGTAAATTGTAAGTAACAAATTACATTTTTTAAATGTATAGTATTAATTAATACTATGAATACCGATCAATACCAAAAACTTAAATCGAAAACTGTAATTTATAGTCTAGAGGAAATATAGTCATAAATTTAATCTGAAATTGTTTTTTAATTTTTTTGTAAAGACGGTTCTCAAAGTGTCTGCGCTAATAGAGCCGATTTGCTTTTAAAACAAAACGATATAAAAAAGATTAAAAAGTATATAAGAAGTAGGTATGTTGTTCAATATAAGATTAAAGCAAAGACAATTTTTTTTAATTTACTATATTGAGACATTTAACCGTAGGCTTTGAATCCCTTTTGTTCAAATTATAGTTCTGCAATATTACTTTTTTAATTCTTATCGAAACTTAACATTTAATTGGCGACATAAAAAAGTGTTTAAAATCAATCCTGTTTAAAAAATTTCAAAAAGGCGACGGCAAGAACAAAAAATCTGTCCGCTGTGCGAACAACTTTTTTAAAATTATTTTTTCGTAGCTTGTTTGCTAAACTGATTAATGATTTTTAACATTCCAATGTAGTTTAAAAACTAGAAATTGAACAATAATTGGATTTACAGGACTAGTCTGAAATAAACAATTTAAAATGAGTTGTTTGTAATCGAAAGCTTTGATTTGCTACGGCATAAGAGAGCTATATTGAAAAATTTTGACAATAATCATTTAATTGTTTCATATAAAGAATTTTCGATTTCTAAGAGAAATTTTCAATTTTTAAGTACAAATAAAAACTTAAAATATCCTATAATGGAAATAAGTTAACTTCTAATTTAAACAGTTTACCTTGAATTGCAACATAACTTTGTTTTTCTTCCAATTTTGATTTTACAATTTTAGTACACGTTGTATTTGAAGATCTTTGGATGATTTATTTATTTAATTCCTACTTGTTCTTTTGCATGTTTTTCATTTTTTTTCATGCTTCCAAACTTTGACTGTTTTTTATTATAACTATTTATTATGCACTTATTGTATTTGAACTTTTTAATTAATTTATAATAATAATTCATGGCATCTGTTTTTTTATTTCTTTGACCTTTCACACCAAAAACTTATTTTTATATTAGGTAACTAGATAAACGTTTATTTTTTGGCATGCTGGCCTTAAAAATTGACGTGCTCACACTTCCATTTTTATACAAGATTTTCTTACAGCAATATCTTACAAGTTACCATTCATCGGCACCTTATAACTAATCCGCTACTTTATCTCCTATTTACAATCCTTCATTCACAATTCCTCTTCCTCCTTCATTATTTTCTTCTCGATCTTACCCAACACCCCCTTCACCCATGCTACTGCCCTATTGTCCTCACTTTCATGCAACAATAAATCCATGCTCATCCCACTCCTTTCTACCTCTTCGCATTCTTCTAACCAGTGCTCAACTTTTGCATCCCCCTTCCCGCACAATTCACACATCCTCTTCTCTCTAGAAAGCCAGAACCTATTATAATTCTCCATGCAACCGCATCTTATTCTCGCCAAAAGTTCCTGACTTCTTTGCTCCCTGTTCTCACACAAATATTGCGCTCTCTCCCTTGGCATAATCCACACAGAGTTTCCGTTAAACCTTTCCTCTCTTATTCTCTCCTCTCCTTCTGCTTTCTTTTTCTCCATGCTATTCTTTCGAATCAAATCATATACCTTCCTTCCTTTCGCGTGCATCTTTCTCACTTCATCCATCTGCAATCCATTCATTCTGAAATACCTTTCCCTTTCCACCTCTATCCTTGCAACACTAGTCTGTTTTCTTTCTCCCACCAACACTCCCTAGCCAGCTTATTTCCCCCCTCTTTCAAAAATTTTCCTCAAATTTACACGCTCGACTCCCTGTTATAATCCATAAACTCGTTCTTCCTGTTTCCCTCCTGACAATTTAGTTTAGCATATTCCTTGCTAACTCCAGTATCCACTTTACATACCTCTCCTGTATCCTATTTACTACCTCACTTACCTCCTATCCTCACACCTCCACTCTGTAAAATAAGACACTCATCACTAGCGAATCAAACAATTTCATTCTCCTTAAAAAATGATCTGCGAATAACCTTTTCCCCAGCCCCACACCTGCCTCATCACTACGTTTGCCCTTCTCACCCTCCTTTCTATATGGCTATCCTCTCCCCCATTCTTTTAAAACAGGAAACCTGGGTACAGAAACTCTTTTACCTCCTGTACCGCTTTTCCCATCCACTTCCACTTCCCTCCTTTATCCTTCCCACCTCCTTTCCTGAACACCATAACCTTTGACTTGTCCTCATTTAACTCTAACCTATTTTTGTCCAAGTATCTTCTCAACCTTTGCATCATCTCCTTCAAAGCCTCTTCGCTCTTTGCTGGCAGCACTATGTCATCTGCAAGTGACCATATCCTGACCCATCCTACCTTAACTCCTCCTACCACTCCGGCCCTTAGCTTATTTTCCATATCCGCGATCAAAATTGCATAAAACGTTGGGCTAGGCGGGCACCCTTGCCTCAACGCCTTATCCGTCTAGAATCCCTCAGAGATTCCCTCTCTTCCATTGTCTTTCACGAACTCCTCCTATCCTCCGCAGGGAACGCTCCCTTTGGATCTACAGGGTACGCTCCGTCTAGATCTACAAAAAACGCGTACACTTTTGCGTACCAAACAGCCATGCTTCGTCCTGACTTCGTCCAGCGCTGCTGCCTTAGATTTTTTCAACTTCCTTATCTGCTTCTCTATCTCCTCGCCATTCCGCTCCTCTCCATCTACCTCCCACGTACGTTTAATCCCCTCATCTCTCTTCCGTGTATCTAACCCCTAAAATGAATCCTTGAAAAATTTCATCCAATCGTCGCTCCCTATCTTCTCACTTATCCTTACCCTACGTTTCCTAAACCTATTA
The DNA here is from genome assembly GCF_010883055.1 of Belonocnema kinseyi. Taxonomy (NCBI): domain Eukaryota; kingdom Metazoa; phylum Arthropoda; class Insecta; order Hymenoptera; family Cynipidae; genus Belonocnema; species Belonocnema kinseyi. The sequence goes on along the minus strand of NC_046658.1, from coordinate 157,067,274 downwards.
ATTATCTTGCACACATCCTCTTCTTTCTTTGCACATCGCGACCCCTCTTCCAGCTCTTTTTCCTTTTCCTGCTCTTTCTTCTTACACATCGCCTTAAACTCCTTCCTGATTTATACGTACTTTTCTCTTTTCGCGGTTTCTTCCTTCCACTTTCTATACTTCTTTTTCATACAACTTTTGACTTTCTCTTTTATTTCCTTCCATATATCGTTATTCATATATCAAAAAGTTTACAATTTGAACAAAATAACATGGAATTGGAATTTTAAAATACGTAGATTAATATGAAAATAATTTAACTTCTAATTTAAAACGAATACAGTTAAAATCAAATTTAAATGGTTCAGTTTTCAATTTTTATGAAGCAAAATTTACTTTAAATGATATCATTTTTAAAATGTACAAATTTATTGATTTTTAAATTTAGAGGATTGGAAATTATAGCCTAGCAAAGATTTATCTTTTTGCGAATAAGAATAATATTAGTAATTATGTAAGAAAAAGTAAATTGTAAAATTTGTCATATTATGTAGAACTCTATTATAATAAATAATAAATTTTAGAAAATAATTCAAAAAGAGCAATAGTTGAAAAATAGATGAGCACCATAACTGAAAAATGCTTTTGTTTAACTTTGATTTAATGTATGTTTTTTGTATATTTATTTTGAATTATCATTTTTATAAATGTTTTCTAATATATTCTTTTTAGTACAGAACCTTGAAAATTCAGAAATAAGAAAATTTTTTCAAAATAATTATTTTAATAGGATGCATATTTTCCGTTTAAATCGTAACAAATGTTATTCAAAATATGAAAAATCTATTTGGTGGTCCATGGTTTGGCCATTTTAAAATGTATATGCACGAATTCCCGTACAGAATCAATTAATAATGAATTAATAATAATTGGTGCAAAGTGACTTTCTCTTTAGTGGTTAGGGGGGCTGGCACCTCGAGCATTACGCCAATATAAAACTTAAAGAAACTTACTTTGTATAAAAAAATAAGTTTTTTTTCAACAGGAGTTTTTAATTATGGTTGAAAATTTAACTATTTGGTTGATAGTTTAACTCTTTGATTGAAAACTCATATTTTTCGCTTAAAAAATTCAACTTTTTGTAAATATTGGTCAAGTTGGAAAATCGTTTTTTTTTTTTTTTTAATAGAGCATTAATCTTCTTGGTCAAAAATTCACCTTTTCCCTTGAAAATTTAACAATTTTGTTCAAAATTCATTTTTTTCTTGTTCAATTCAATTTTTATCACAGTTTTTATCTAGAAATTGAACTATTCCATTTCTTGTTAAAACTTTATCGTGTGCATTGCATTAGTTAAAACAGCAATTATTTGATAAAAAATTAATGTATTTGTTTTCGATTATGATTTTCTTTTAACTGAAAGAATTTAAAAATAAAATGTATTAAATTTAATTTAAGGTATTAAAAATTGAAAAATAATTGATTTTACAAGATGATTCTGAATCCGTTCAAAATTCAAGAATGAATAAATATTAGTTTATAAAATTATTTTCAATTATGACTTCAAATATTATTTTAGTCTAAAAAATGTTATTTTTAACCCATTCAATTTCAAGTTTTTTAATTAAAAAAAGAAAATGTCGTGAACTATTATCAATATTTAACCGTTCATTTAAAACAATCCATTGAAACAACTGTTAAAAACTATACAAATTTTAACAGAATGGTGCGAAATTGAAAGCCTTGAATTGTTAAATTTTTAATGAGCTCAACTTTAAGTTTGAACGCAAAAATTTTAATTTAAAAAAAGATTCAAAATTGATTTAAAACTTGAAATTATTTCAAATAATTCGAAATACGATGTCGATATTTGCAGATTTAAAAAAATTAAGCTTTTTGAGAATTGTAAAATATTTAAAAAGAATAACAAAAATTGTTGTGATTGCTAAGAAAACTGAGAATGAGTTTTTATTTTGCAAAATTAATTTTAAGTCAATATTTAAAAAGATTTTAAAAATTTTTAAAAAGAATCAGGACGATTTTAAGGCAATTTTTTTATTTTGCAGTTTTTTTTAACTTTAGGAAAAAAAATCCAATTAACAAAATATATCAATTTTCCATAGTTCAATTTCCAGATAAAAACGATTAATTTTTAATCATTCCTAGATTAGTTACATTTTCAGATTTAAAAAATCATTTTTCACCGGAAAAATTCATTTTCAACAAAGTTGTTAAACGGTCAACCAATAAGATGAATTTTCGACCAAGAAAATTAATGATTTACAAAAAAAGACCAATTTTAAACAAAACACAAGAATTTTCAACGAAATTATTTAATTTTAAAGTCAAAAAGACCAAGAAGATGTACAGTTGACATTTCAACCAAACAATTGCATTTTTTACGAAAAATGATCCATTTTCAACCAAAAAGATTAAATTTCTACCAAACAAGGTAATCTTTTACTAATTTTTACTAAGTATTTCAACTTTTAGGGAATAATCGAATTTTCCACCTAAAAATTATGATTTTAATTTTTAACAATATAGTTGCATTTTCAAAAAAAACAACTTTGCAACCAAAAAATATTTACAGTTGATATTTCGACCGAAAAATTTAATTTTTAACCAAAAAGTATAAATTTTCTATAAAACACTTTCATTCCTACAAAGAGTGACGAATTTTTAACAAAATACATGATTTCTCAACCAAAAATGGTATAGATTAATTGTCAGTTTCAAGAATGTATTTTCAACGAAAAAAATGAACCATCAAATAAGAAAAATAAAAATTTTAACAAAGTAGTTGAACTTTTGATAGAAAAGAGAACTTTTTTACAAAATAGTTACATTTTTAACAAAATAATTACTTTTTCAATCAAATAATTGAGTTCTTATCCAAACGAGATGAATTCCAAAATCGCCAATTTCTTTAATTTCTTTCAAATCCGGATCAAGATATAAATAAGACTATTATAATATAACATAATTATAATATTATCAATAATAATATATGTATATATTTAAATATATAATAGTATTAATATTTATATAATTTATATTTTATACTTGATCTAACGTAACCTCAAAATATACGCATATAAAGAGGCGCGCGAAGTATTCAAATCCTGAGAATCGCCAGCATTGAAATCTGGAAATATTAAAATCCCAATCTCTTCGTTTTATTTCAAAGCAGACTAGTAGTCTTGCGCGCGCCTATTTATCTTTTTATAAAAAAGAATAAATGAAAAGCCTATCTTTTCTATATTATACATATTTAATGAATGTTACAAAATATTGGTATAAAATAATACAAGACATCAAGGGATGAGTTCTGTATCTGAAACTGTAATTAATCTTTTATAATAGGATTTTAACGAATTCTCTATTTTTAGGTACAAAATTAACTATGTTATTCCAAATGAGCTTTTTTTATTAAAGGCTAATTTACATCTAATATTGATGAATAGCATTTACTAAGATATTGTAGCTCACGTTGATGATAATCATATTTTTTAAATAATGAACTTTGCATTTTTACATCACAATTTTGATCAATTAATTTAGTAAAACTTTTGATCGCGCATTGTAATAATCAACAATGACCTTATATGTTGAAAAACAAATGTAATAAGCTTCTTGCCACTTGGTAAACTCTTCCCTGAAAATCTTGGTTAAGTCTCCCCAACATTAGTTCATGCGTTCAATATCATAAAAATTCAACTCTGGTTAAAAATTTAAATATTTCGTTGAAAATCTTTTCTTTTTGTTTTAAGATATCCACCACTCCGTTTTCATTGAGAATTCTTTTTTTAAAGCAACTCTTTTTGGTTAAAGATGAATCTTTTTTGTTTGAAAATTTGGCCATTCAGTTCAAAATTTATATTTGTAGGTTGAAAATTTAACTATTTGGTTAAAAGTTAAACTATTCGGTGTCAAATGCAAATATTTCATTAAAAAGCCAAATTTTTAATAAAAACATTTACACTGAAGATGAAAAGTTTAATTTTCAAATTTAAAAAATTAACGAATTTTGCAATCAAATAGTAACTTTTTCATCCAAAAATATAACATTTTAACAAAATGCTTACACTTTTAAATAAGTAGATAAATTTTCAACCAAAAACTAAAAAATATAATTACTATATTTTAAAACAACAACAGCTGAATTGAATAAAAAAATTCATTTCGAGAAAATTTTTACATTTGTAACCAGAGATACATTTTTAACTAAAACAATGAATCTAAAACCAAGAAACAATTTTAGTCAAGACATAAAAAAATGGATCTAAATTATTGAACATTTTGAACAAAAAAATTTTAAAAACTGTTCCCTTATAGTTTAAAAATCAAGTAATTGTTTCAAAATTCGTCTTTGTCGTAAAACATTAATCTTATTGCTTAAAAATTAATCTTTTGAACATAGAATTTTTTTATGACATTTTTGTTGAAAAAGTAATTTTTTAATTAAAGTTTAATGTTTTCAGTTAAAAACCTAATTAATTTTTTAAAAAAATATGGATTTTGTTAAAAATTCGTCTTTTTTAGTATAAAATTAATCTTTTTGTTTGAAAATTCTTCTTGCTGATTTAGGATTCAACCATTTATCTGACAATTCTTTTTTTTTCAACATTGATTTATTGAAGTGTAAATTTAACTTTCCATTTTTGGTTTAAAACGTATTGATATTTTTAATTGCAATCTGTTTTGGTAGAGAACTCAGCTTTTTTTCTAATTGCTCTTCTTTAAGTTGAAAATTATTTTTTTAACTAAAAACTGAACTATTTAATTTTTCGTGGAATATTAAGTTCATAATTGAGGCTTCATCTATTTCGGTTCAAAGGAAATCATATAATTTTTTCTGACACTTTCTAGATTTTGTAGAAAATTCGTCATTTTTTGTAGAAACGTAGTATTATTGTTTGAAAATTAATATTGTTCATTAAGGATTGAATTATTTAAAAAAAATCCTTTTCAGTTTGTCAAAAAACAATTTATTTAAAAGCAATTTCGATTCTACTATTCTCGGTTGAAAATTGACCTTTTGTACTTAATAATTAAATTTTTTTAATTTTTATGTTTTGGTAGAAAATTAATCCTTTTGGTTTAAAATCGACCTTTTTTGTTAAAGATTGAACTATTTGGAAATAAATTTATCTGCTTTGATCCAGTATTGAGAAATTCAGAATTTTGTTGAAAGAATTTTGTTTTTTGTGGAGAATTAATTTTATGGGTAAAAAGTTAATTTGTTTTTTCTTATTTTAAGCACCGATGTCCAAATTCGATTTTTTATTGTCTTATATGGGAAAAAACCGTCTCGCATAATTGACTATAAAAAAAAATTTTATCGCTGAGAGATTCTGCTAAATAATGTATAGAACCTGCTTGTCTTGAAGTGAATTCTATCTTATTCTAAATACTTTTTATAATACTGTTCTAAGATTGAAAATTAATTTAGTTAAAAACAATTTACATCTTTATAAGGTTTCTTACAATTTATAATAATAAATTTCGTACAAACAGATCATCTGAAAAATAACAAGAAAGGAGTAAAATAATTAAAAATTTAATTTAATTACACATACGTCACTGAAAAAATCATTTGTAAACAACGTTTTCGATTGAAAATGGTTTCATTAAATAAAAAATTGATGACAACACTTTTTCGATTACATTGGTATTGTCTCTGATATTGATATTGATATTATTGATATTTTCTCTGATATAGACCACCACTGTGTCTATTGTTTGTTGTCAAATTTATCTGTTTTAGTCAAAATTTGAAATAATCTGTAGGAACTTTCATTTTTTTATTAAATATTAACTTTTATAAACTAAAAACTGCATTATTCTTTTTTGTTTAAAATTTAATATTTTTTATTGAACCTTGATCTTTTTTAGTTAAAAGTGGAAATATTTGTTTGAAAATTAAAGTATTTTGTTGAAAATTTGTGTTTTTCGTTAGAAATATAAAACTATTTCCTTGAACATTCATCTTTTTAATTGAGAATTCAACTATTTTGTTGAAAGTTCCTTTAAAGTTAGTCCAAAATTAATTGATCTAAGATAAAATTGGATTATATCATGTTTGGTAAAAATTAAATTCTCTAACTGAAAATTTAACTATCCCGCTTTTGGTGGAACACTGAAATTTGGAATTAAAAATGGACATTTTTGGGTTGAAAATTCAATTATTTGTTTCAAACATCGTCTTTTTTATATAAAATTAATCTGCTTGGTTGAAAGTACATCTGTTTGCTTGTAATTTCAACTATGTATGTATCATCAAATGCATCTATTTTAGTAAAATTTCAATTAATTTGTTGAAATTTAATTGTTTGTTTGTTAAATATCAATTATTTTAACTAAAAAGGAATTATCCTATTTCTGGTTTTATATATTTATATTTTTAATTAAAAATTTATCTTTTTTAGTTGAAAACTCCACTATTTGTTTGAAAACTAATCTTTTTGATAAGGGTTCAACTATTTTGGTAAAAATTGATTAAAAATTCAACTGCAAAATTTCAGGATGGAAAATTATATTTTTAATCAAAAATTAGTTTTTTTATTTGAAAATTCGTTTCTCTGGTAGAAAATTATTTTTCTTTGTTAAAATCTTATCTTGTTTATTTAGGATTGAACTATTTTCTTGATTTTTTTGTTTGTTAAAAATTAATGTCTAAGGAAAATTTTAATTATATCATTGTTGGTTGAAAAGTAATCGTTTTTTGTAGATAATTAATGGTATAGGTAAAAAATTAATCTGTTTTTTTATTATTTTGTCTTAGATTGGAAAAAATGTCTTGCATAATTTACTATAAAACAATTATAATTGCTGAGAGATTCTGCTAAATGATGTGTAGAACCTGCCTGATTTTAAGTGAATTCTATTTTATTTTAAATACTTTTGATAATATTGTTCTTGCATTGAAAATTATTTAAGTTGAAAATTCTATTATTTGTTTAAAACCATTTTTTAAAATAGAAAATTAATCTTTGTGTTTGAAATATCATCTTTTTTGTTAAAACTTTTACTATTTGGTGTCAAGTTCATCTCTTTTAATTGAAATTTGAAATAATCTGTATAAAATTTCATTTTTTTGATCGAATATTAACTTTTATAAACTACAAAATCAATTATTCTATTTTTGTTTAAAATTTGATATTTTTTTTGTTGAAACATTATCTTTTTGGTTAAAAATTATTTTATGGCTGAAAAATTAATCTGTTTTTTATTATTCTTAACATAGATGCCCAAATTCGATTTTTTTTGTCTCAGATCGGAAAAAAACTTCTTGCCTAATTTACTATAAAAGAATTTTAATCGCTGAGAGAATCTGCTAAATAATGTGTAGAACCTGCCTGGTTATAAGTAAATTCTATTTTATTCTAAATTCTTTTTATAACATTGTTCTTGTATTGAGAATTAATTTAGTTGATAATCCTATTACTTGTTTAACAAAATTTTATTTAATTAAAAATTCATCTTTTTTGTCAAAACTTTTACTATTTGTTGTCAAGTTCATCTGTTTTAATTAAAATTTCATCTTTTTTGTTAGAAATTATGTTGTGGGTGAAAAATTAATCTGTTTTTTATTCTTCTTAACATAGGTGCCCAAATTCGATTTTCTTGTCTCAGATCGGAAAAAAACGTCTTGCATAATTTACTATAAAAGAAGAAAATCGCTGCGAGATTCTGCTATATAATGTGTAGAACCTACCTGAATTTAAGTTAATTCTATCTTATTTTGAATACTTTATATATTATTGTACTTGGATTGACAATTAATTTAGTTTAAAATTTTATTATTTGTTAAAAAAGATTTTTTTAAATAGAAAATTAATCTTTGTGATTGAAATTTCCTCTTTTTTGTTTAAACTGTTACTATTCGCTGTCAAATTCGCCTGTTTTGGTTAAAATTTTAAATAACCTGTAGAAAATTTCATTTTTTCCTTGAATATTAAGTTTTATATACTAAAAACTGAATTATTCTAGTTTTGTTTAAAATTTGATATTTTTTATTGAAACTTGATTTTTTTAAAGTTAAAAATGGAATTATTTGTTTGAAAATTCCCGTATTTTATTGAAAATTTGTGTTTTTTGTTAGAAATATAAATATGAAGACCCGATACATCCATAAACCTGAACATAATTCATTCAATCCCACATTTCTTAAACCATTAATTGTTTAAAAGCACACAAAACATTGGAAGCCTATACATTTTATACAACTGTTTTGTTGTGAAGGTCAAGTGCAAGGAGTTTAATGGTATTTTTCCGATATTGAGTGTAAAGTTAGTGTAACATTGTAGACTTATGCGGATGATTTACATTAAAGTGGCCAAAATTATCTAATTCTGCGACCAGCAGTTCGCTTTTGTATTCTAAAATTAATTCCTAACCTTAAAATTTCAAAAGTTGTTATCGCATTTTCCACCAGCAATGGGCTTTAATAACAAATTCCATGCTTCGTAGAAATATTACTTAATGTTAATGTGTATATTAATGACAAATAATAGATTAAACATTAACTTATAATTAAAGACATACTAACCCTACCGATAGAAATCTCAGAGTATATGCTAAAGATTCTCAAGGCTCTGAGAAGCTCGGAGAAATTCTCCGCAGGCACTCAGGTAGATATATTTAATGGTCTAGATAGCTCGTTCAAATGTTTTGAAGGCTTCAAAATGTTCTTTCCGACTTTGAAATAAAAATACGATCATAAATAACATGCAGAGAGGCTTAAATTGAAATAAGAATTCGATCATAAATAAGAAGCAGATGCCCTGTATTTCGATTGCAATGGTACAGGTGAAAAGGTGGTGGTAAATGAGAAGCGTTGATTAGTATCGTCGACCTCGAAATTAGGTTCGATTATTATTCCCAACTGTGATCCAAAAATACTTGCGCATGCTTGAACTGTGCGTCGTTCATTGGCTCTGGTTCACGTACGTATTTAAAAATCAAGTACAGACGCGCACCGTAGCCAATGAACGTCACTCAAATCCAAGCAAGCGCAGATCAAGCCAGCTCCATTGGAATAATTTAATTTCAGGAACTTGACTAGTAAAAAATGTGGAGCACCGTCCATACACTAATCCACGTTTTTGCCGTTCTCCTCGATTCTTTTGGTAAGTATATAATAATATAACATCATATCTATAATTTTACATATACTAGACAACAATCGCGATCATTTTGTTTTTTGTCTTACGAAATTTATGAATGAAACTATTAAATTCCTACGAATAAGAAACTTTTGTATTTAAAAATATGAATTAAAATAAAAGGCAACTTGTAAGCAAATGCTTGAATTATTAACTGAATAGGTGAATTTTCTAACAAAAAATTTGAATTTATGAACTGATAGCGAATTTACTTGTAAATCAAGAGCAGTATTATTTAACCAAAAATGGGGAATTCTCAACAAAATACTTCAATCGTCAACTAAAATAGAATTATTTTTAGATAAACAACTGAATTGTAACCAAAAAAGAGTAAATTTCTGACAAAAGAAAAGAATTTAAAAAATTTGTATACTAACTCTAACATTTTTATCTTTATTGAAACAAGAAGAATGTTATTTACGATACTTTCTAATGGACTACATCATCTCCACCAAGGTAAAGCATTTACAAGTAATTTTTCATTATATCGCTGACATTTATAAACTGATTACGAATTTGGCAAATGAAGGGAAAAAATATAGATAACCCTACAAAAACCACGATGGCAGAAAATTCACAACATCGATCAAGTTAAGAAACTTCAGCCATTGCGCATAACTCTCATATTTTTATCCGATAGAAGTTTTATGTTAAATTCGTCTAATTTTTCACTTGTGTATTTTATTTTCAGGTTATTTTTTTATATCTCATTTTTGTATTCATTTATGATTAATTTATAGGGATTATCGAAAATAATTCTTATATTTTTGGGATTCTCTTACGCCTGTGCAATTTCTTGAAACATTCTAATTTTGCTGTCTGGGTTAGTCGATTAGGTCCTAAAAAATACCAGCAGGTTTCCTCTTCCCGTATTTTTGGGAAATTTTAAGAATGAATGTTTAAATATTTTCACTTTACTTTTTTTATGTTTTAAAAATGCTATCGTAACTGCTCGACCCAGGTTGCTGATCAATCATTTCAGCAATTAGCCCAAGTGAAGAGCCTCACGAAGTCATCATGTAAGGATTTCTGTTTGGGCCCATGAGTATAGTAATCTAATAATGTAATTTAAATGTAACGGAATATGCAATACAAATATACTAATGTACCAACAACAAGTTTTTGACGATACCGGCAAGGAAACTTTTTTTCGGTATCGGCAAAGCATCCACTGCCAAGAAAAAAGGTTGTTTTTGTAACTGTGTTTTCCGAAATATTTTCCCTTCTTTTCAACTTTACAGTTACATCGAGGCAATAGATAACAAAACTTAGACGTGAACAAACAAAAGCACTTACATCCAGAACCGAACTCCTTCGAGTTTATTCCCCACCACCGTCAACCCCGAAACTGGTACAGTCTCAGAGTTTCACTGTACTTGAAAAAATATTATCCTCTATTTTTTGCTGCAGAACTAAGTTCACAGTTCAGACGCTCTCCTAGTACCCGCCCTAAACCTGATGTTTTTCATTCTGAAACGTCTCCTCCTTCTGTCACAAATCAATCTCTTCTTGGACCTCGACCACAAATCGATACCTCTCTTAATGCCAGGTCCAGGTCTCCTTCTGCGAAAACTTATTGTGCAGCCGGGTCTCCACCACCTAACCAGACGTCTTTTCGTGCGAGGTTACCAACTTCTACTCTTAAGCAAACTTTTCCTCGTGTACTTGGATATAGTTTTAATGTACTTAGGCTTATTCGACTTATTCGTCTTATTAACCAGAAGAATGCGAACCGGATATTCGAGCTTCGAACATACGTTTTTCCGCCTGACAAACCAATTTATTTGAGAAACCATCAGAATAGGCTTGTACCTAGGCCAACCGAAGAACAAATTGCATTATCAACGTCTGATGGTGACGCCTGTGCTATATTGAAAAAATCAGCAAACAAACAACAGGTTTTTCAAGGACTATTCAAACATTCAAGGGAGGCTCCCATGCCAGAATCAGAAGCGTCGGTAACGAGGCGTGTCTCGGCATCGTGAGAAGGATGAGCGAGCAGTGTCGCTTAAAAATTGATTCAGCGGCGCTTGAGTTCGAGCAGCGTGCGGTATTCAATGCCGTTAAAAGTTCACCAGGCCCACAAACCTTTGGAGTTCGACGACATTCTTCGGCTTCGGAAAGTCTCTGACAGCCTGAACTTTCGCGGGCGTAGGCGAGCAGCCTCTTTCGCTGACAGTGTAACCTAGTAACTAAAGTTCCGATTTTCCGAATTGGCATTTAGCGAAATTAATGTGGAGAGGGAATTCTTTTAAACGCTGGAAAACAGTTCGCAAATGGCACTCATGCTCTTCCTCATTGGAAGACGCAATAAGAATATCGTCAATGTAAGTAAAAACGAAGTCAAGATCCCCAAGAGCCTGTTGGATATACCTTTGAAAGGTTTGACGGCAGTTTTAGAAATATCATCGGGCGCGATCGGAATTTAAAGATATGCCATATGTCCGCAAATGCCGTCCTTCAGGAGTTCTTTGAATGTTGCCTTTGCCGCAGCAAGTTTGTCTGGGTGTAACCGTCTTGCTCTATCAGCGAGAGGAGGACTGGTGGTAATGATGTGATGCGTGACCTTATCATTATGCGTCGCGTTTGTTTCCCGCAAAGACGACGTGAGTTCGGGAGAATCGCGCAAAATTGCGCCAAATGGTGTTGATCGGTCAAACAGACTCTTTCTAAAAATTGGAGTAGTCTTGAGGAAACCCCTGTTGCTGAGGCCGGTTTTGATATCCACGAGTTTGGATTCGTGTTAGTACGGTACCAGCCGAAAGTCTAAGTTTAGGATAATGCGTTTGCAGCCGTACGTATGAACTCGTGGATCGTTAGCCAAGAATAATGCTAGTTCGGTAGGTTTCGTTTTTAAAGTTTGTTGATCGGCAGGGAGCAACGATAGGTCTAATCCTCTGTCGATCAAGAAAACTAATACTGAATCACAATCGCGTATACGATGTCTGTACAAAAAATACACGAACTGTTTGAATTTCGCGGATTGTAAAATGGACAGCCTGAAAGAGCAACGAATTGTTGTGAAATTTTGTGTGAAACTCGGGAAATCTGCAACTGAAACATTTTCCATGCCGTTTGGCTGTAAATTAGTTAATCTAGAGAGAAGCTCGATCATTACGGATTGTTCAGAAGACTCGGATGGGGATTCAATGTCAGGCATGGTTAGACCGTTCCCAGGGTATTTTTTTAAAACCGAAAAAAAGAAGAAAAGGTTGAAATATTTATGAAGATGTCACTTCGGCAAGAAATATCGTGTGGAACAAACCATTTATATTAATTTTTTGGAAGAAAGCAAGAAATCTTCTGAGAAGCCCCCACACTGGTTGGCTTCTGATTTTTTTTACTGCCAAATGGAAATAAATATTTGTTAGGGGCGAAGGCGTCGAAAGCAGTTTTCCAGAACCCCAAAAATAGAAAACAATGTTTTAAGCGATAACGTAAGTAGATAATACAAAAATATCAGACAGTACGATATACACGAACATACATACAAAACATTGATACAATAAAATAAAATGAAAAATCAGAACGTGTAATATAAATATTTCAAGTGGAAATGGTAGCAATGTTGCAGCACAGAGAGCCGGGTGTCAGATAGAAATAGTCAAAATGTAAAAACCGGTTTTCTGTGGCAAATAAAAATCAAAGTTTGGACAAAAATGTCAACCAATGCGCTCAAATTTTGGTTGAATGCCACGATATTTCGATAATAGTGTATAACTTGCGATACTAGTATATAAATTGCAATAAAATAGTACAAATTGTGACAAAAGTTTATAAATTGCAATGCTGGGTTGGCGATTCTCATGATTTGAATACTTCGCGCGCCTCTTTAATGCGTGCATTTTGAGGTTACGTTACTTCAAGTATAAAATATAAATTATATAAATATTA
>NC_046658.1:157051562-157054131 GCF_010883055.1 Belonocnema kinseyi | reverse complement strand
TCCACCACCAAGTAAGTGTGTGGAGGGTGTGTAAAGGAATAGAGAAGGTGTAAGAAAAATGTAAACCCTTAGGGGACACATTAGAAGCTTCCATTCCACTTAAAGTTGAATTACTTAGTAAAAAAATTAATTTTTTTTTATTAAGGATTAATAATTATAGTTGAAAATTCAAATATTTTCCTTTAAATTAGGTTAAAAATTCAGCTTTTTTTGTAGATAATACTCTTTTTGACTTTAAAATTAAAAAGTTTATTAAAATTAAATTGATCTTTTTGGTTGAAAATGTATCATTTTTGGTCAAAAATGCAATTGTTTGGTTAAAATATGAACTGTACATCTTCTCGGGTTTAAAAGTCGATTATTTCACTATAAGAGTTGAACTACTTTGTAAAAGAAATACTGTTATTTTCAACAAGGTCTTATAATTATGGTTAAAAATTTAACTATTTGGTTGAAAGATTAACTCTTTGATTGAAAACTGATATTTGTCGATTAAGAAATTCAACTTTTTGTAGGTAATTCGTCTTTTTGACTTTAAAATTAAATAATTTCGTTGAAAATTCATGTATTTTGTTTAAAATTTGTCTTTTTTTGTAGATCATTAATTTTCTTGGTCGAAAATTCATCTGATTGGTTGACAATTCAACAACTTTGTTGAAAATAAATTTTCTCCGTTAAAAATTATTTATCTTTATCTGAAAATGTAACTTTTATAGGATTGATTAAAAATTAATCGTATATAAGTTTGAAAATCTTTTTTTTTTATAGAACATTAATCCTCTTGGTGAAAAATTCACCTTTTCCCTTAAAAATTTAACAATTTTATTGAAAATGCGTTTTTTTCCTTGTTTAATTCAATTTTTTATCACAGCTTTTATCTGGAAATTGAATTATTCCATTTTTGGTTAAACTTTATCCTGTAAATTGTATTACTGAAAACACCGATTATTTGTTAGAAAATTAATTTATATGTTTTCGACTATGACTTGAAATATTATTTCAGTATAAAAAAATTTTATTTTTAACCCTTTCCATTTGAAATTTTTTAATTAAAAAAAGAAATTTTCGTTAATTATCAGCAATATTTGACCGTTCATTTAAAACAATCCATTACGAACAACTGTTAAAAACTATACAAATTTGAACAGAATGGTTCTAAATAGAAATCCTTGAATTCTTAAATTTGTAATGAGCTAAATTTTAAGTTTAAACGCTACAATTTTAAATTAAAAAAAGATTCAGAATTAATTTAAAACTTGAAATTATTTCAAATAACTTAAAACACGATTTAGACTTTTGCAGATTTAAAGAAAAAGAAGCTTTTTGAAAATTGTACAGTATTTAAAAAGAATAATAAAAATTGTTGTGATTGCTAAGAACATTGAAAATGATTTTTTATTCAGACAAATAAATTTTAAGTTAGTATTTGAAAACATTTTTAAAATTAAAAAAAAAAGAATCCGGAAGATTTTAAGGAAAATTTTTAACCCAAAAGATTACTTTTTAACAAATTAAATTAATTTTTTTATAAAATAATTGGTGTTTTAACTAATACAATTTACAGGATAAAGTTTCAACCAAAAATTGAATAGTTCAATTACCAGATAAAAACGATTAATTTTTAATCAATCCTAGAATAGTTACATTTTCAGATTTAAACTTTTTCAGAGTTAAACTTTCAACCAAATAGTTACATTTTCAACCATAATTATAAAACCTTGTTAAAAAAGACGTATTTTTTTTACAAAGTAGTTCAACTCTTAGTGAAATAATCGACTTTTAAACCCAAGAAGATGTATTGTTCATATTTTAACCAAACAATTGCATTTTTGACCAAAAAGTATAGATTTTGGACCAAAAATTATAGATTTTTAACCAAAAAGATTAAATTTTTACTAAAAAAGGTTATTTTAATGTTCTTTAATTTTTTAATTTTAAAGTCAAAAAGAGTATTATCTACAGAAAAGCTGAATAATTTTTAACCTAATTTAAAGGCAAATATTTGAATTTTCAAATATAATTATTAATCCTTAATAAGAAAAAATTAATTTTTTTACTAAGTAATTCAACTTTAAGTGAATAATCGAATTTTTCACCGAAAAATTATGATTTTAATCTTTAATATTATATTTACATTTATATACAATTGTATACAATTATATTTATATTTACAACAAAAGGAATTTACAACCAAAAAATATTTACAGTTGATAATTCAACCGAAAAATGTAATTTTTATTCAAAAAGTATAAATTTTCTATAAAGCAATTTAATTTCTACAAAGAAAGACGAATTGTTAACAAAATACATGATATTTTTAACCATAAATGGTATAAATTAATTGTCAATTTCGAAAATGTATTTTCAACGAAAGAGATGAACCCTCAAATAGACGAAATAAAAATTTTAACAAAGTAGTTGAACTTTTGAGAGAAAAGAGGACTTTTTTACAAAATTGTTACATTTTCAACAAAATAATTAATTTTTCAATCAAATAATTGAGTTTTTATCCAAACGAGATGAATTCCAAAATCATCAATTTCTTTAATTTCTTTCAAATGCGGATCAA
>NC_046658.1:157036057-157051462 GCF_010883055.1 Belonocnema kinseyi | reverse complement strand
TAATTTATATTTTATAGTTGAAGTAACGTAATCTCAAAATACACACATTAAAGAGGCGCGCGAAGTATTCAAATCATGAAAATCGCCAGCCCAGCATCGAAATCTGGAAATATTAAAATCCCAATCTCTTCATTTTATTTCAAATCAGATAGAGATATAAACAGAACCGCCGAAGTGTTCCGACCGGCAATCGTGCACCTTCGAGTTTTTAAATTCAGAAGATGAGAAATGGGTTGCGCGCGCAACCCAGGCATTTATATCGTCTTCTACCATATTCACACGGACATAGACGTGTCATAGAATTGGACCACGTCTCGTTTCAGATCTGGGATCATTGGTCGAGAGACGGACGCTACCGCCAGGAGTAGGGAGACGTTTATGATAGCGGGAAAGCTGAGAAAGGCGGGAGCCGGGAGTAGGGAGAATGAAGAGTGAAACACACTCGTGCGCTGTGTGCTACAGAGTTACAGATAGCGCAGATCCCTATTATATTTACACATGATACAACCGCCTATATTGTAATGCTGTAATGGGCGCTATGATCGCTGTGCACAATCTCTACATGTCTGTCGTTGCGGACCTCAGTGCCGATTTGATTAGGTGCTAAGTACCCCAGTAGTTTATTTCGTTTTTCTAATGTGATAATTTGATCAACCAAATAAAGCCTAATTGGGGGATAATTATTCTCCTTACTCACGGGCCTGGGTTAAAAAGTTCCCACTATTCATCCTGGAGAAATCAGAATAAAAACTTCCTAAGCCCATGTGATGAGTATAAAAGCTGATCAAGTCATCCCTAAGATCAATATTTTTTCAGCCATATTGAAAAATAAAAGTTTAAATAACGCGGAAATTTTTTTCGGCATATGTTAATAAATATTAAAGGATCGTTTGTGCCCTTGCAAAGAGTTGGAGGGAGAAAAAAGTTTATTTGTCCAAATAATGATTATTGACGGACACATTTAGGTTTTAAAGCAGAAGTTTGAGTTTTAACTTTCTCTGACGGTAATCATGCAATCTGTTTTACCCACAGACCCCTAGAAGTTCGAAGTTGTCTACTCGCTGCGCTAGTGCTGCTTTGACACAGCTGATACAAGACTCATACGTGTTAGACCAAATATTTTTATTTGCATTTCAAGTGCAAACATTACTTTTTGCATTATTTGTGCATAATGTTCGTGAGCGATTTTTTTTGTTTTGTCTCACTTTGACCAATATAAACCTCATAACTAGCTCACTCACAACATTGTAAATTTGCATCAGGGTTTGACAACAGCAAAGTCGGTATTTCTCCAAAATAGTAATTAAAAAATAACTTTTTTCACTATTCTAATTATTTAGGACCAGAGCCACATTCATGCATACCTTCTATTTATAGTTTTAAATTTTTAATACGATATCTCAGTCCGTGTGGACGTAAGTTGGCAAAGAAAACTTTCACTGGTATTTTCTTCAAAAAAAATTTTTTTACAAAATTTCCACCGGAATAAAGCAGAAACATGGACTTTATTACCTCCTCTTTCATTTTCAAAACTTTCCGAGCGATACCTCATTTCATTTAGACGTAAGTTGGGAAAGAAAAATTGAAGACCAGGTTTGGCCACGTGACCCTCTCGTCACATGGCCTTAAAATAAGTTTTGTAGAGTTCCGACCCAGGTGGAGAAGTCAAATTTGGAATTTTTGGAATTGTCTAGAATATTCATCGAATCCAGTCGGCATTTCAACAAAAGTCTTTTTAAGGGGCCTGGTACTCGTCATAACGCTGGTTGGTGGTGCATATTTCGGCGGGAGAATTTGAATGGCCTGAAGCTCCACATTTTTCCCTCAGCGTGCATTTCTGGTTCGTTGGTTACATAACAAAATAAAACAAACCAAAGCGAAATCAGTCCTTAAATATACAATTATCTTATAATTACTGTTGCTACTCATGTAGAACCGTGCAGTTCAAAACTGTAAAATCAAATAAATTAAAACTTTTCGGGTGGCAAAAATTTTGCAGCGTCTCAAAAACTTAAATCAACCTTAGTGTATATGAACATACCCTGTGTAAAACCATACATTTTTCTCAATTTTACACTATTTGCCCTAGGCTGCGGGAAATACCACCACTTGTAGATTGATTTTGAGTTCAAATTTTAATTCAGCTATTAAATGAACGTAAATTTTCCTTTCAATTAAATAAAAATGAATGGATAAACAAATAAAAATTCTACATTTTTATAAATTTTAATTAGAGAGAGAAGCTTTGAAATTTAATGTCTAAATACAAACTGCACAATTCTTGATATGTGCATAATTTAAATTCTAATTAAAAAAGTGTATAGTTTAAACCAAATTACTATGGAAATTAATATGAAATTCCTTTCAAATAAATAAATTGTATTAAGACTTTTCGCATAAACGCAAGCATATATGAATAAGTGTACATATTTTGATGGAAGAAATTATTATTATAAAGTGTTTTCATCAAGAATGTTGCAGTAATCGAAGTTTGCTGTTATAAAGAAAATCTGAAGTAATGTTACTCTGTGATAAAAATATAATTTTGACATTACAGGGATTACAGTGACGTAGTGGTTAACATTTAAGTGAACAAGGAAATTAAAACGGAATTTCATTTAAGATAAATAAACTCTTTATTTTAACTGATTATGTTCTCAATATAGAATCAAATTGGTCTTTAAATGAATCCACGTTTCTTCAGTAAGGTTTTACAGTCATTTTTATAATTGAAAATTATTTCATTCGCTATATTTATGATAATTGTTTCAAAACTACTTTTTAGCTGAGAACCTTCAGGTTTTAAAGTATATTTTTATGTAAGCTAGAAAGAAATAATTTGAAACCAAGCAAAAATGAATATTACAAAACCTACGTTATGAGTTTTTATTTTCTTAGACATATTTTTTCAATGTAATTTATTCAGTTAAGCGGATGACAATAAAAAGTGGAAATATCTCGTTGGTGAGTAAGAAGCAGCTATAGAAAAGTACCTAAAAAAATGGATATAATTTCACGGCTGTAAACAGTAACCATAGAATATTGGCTGTCAAAAGTGGACAACGGTGCTTGGGCCGCAAGAAAGGGGAACAGAAAACTTGGCATTAAGAAGTGGACAAACGTCGCGGGTCGGTGAATCGGCTCTGTTACACGCTGCAAAGACAAGCCTCGTTCAAAGCCGAAATTGCACGAGGACGAACCCGACCTCGCCCGACTGGACGATTCTCTTTCAGTGGCTAACTAGCTATTAGGAGTTTTTCGGTAAACTGAATTTCCACTGTATTTTTCAGGACGTCCAGGCCGTCAAGAGAATAAAAGAAAGTTCATGGCAACGTTTTAAACGATTGCTTTGCGATGAATTCTAAGAGAAAATTAAAAATAGATCACAAAACATTTTTTATTGTTTCCAAAAATTTTTTTAAAGTGTGTAAAATATTTTCTAGACTTTTTCAATTTTTCCATATTGAATAATTTGTTGCGCATTTGTTTTTACGTTTATGTTGCTTTAAATCATGTACTTTCAAATCTGAGTAAGTTTAAGAGACGTTCAGAAATTTTAAACGATTAAAAAATAATTAAAAGTTGTGAAGATTTTTTAATAATTTGGTAAGGTTTGACGAAAATGAAAAAATGTAGGTTCCTTACAATAATTTAAAAGATTTTTAGAAGTGAAAAATTTTTTTAATGTAAAAAATATAATTTTTTCAAATTCTTGCGGAAATTTAGAAAATTATAAGGTAATTTTTTAACATTTTGAATGATATTTCCAAATTTTGAAACAAATTTGAGTCAGTTAAAAATATTTTCAGGAATTTAAGAAGAGTCAAACAGATTAGAAATATTCAGAAATTTGAAAACATTTCAGAAAATTTATTAAATATTTCTTCATTTCTCACGAATTTCGTAAAAATTCCTAAGCATCTTTGAAAAGAGCTGGAATTCAACCCAACGTTTTGTAATATTCTGTGAAATAAAACAATTTCTTTCAAATATCCTAGAATCTTTTCTGACACATCTGATATATTCAAGAATCTGTTTTGGATTACCTTGAAAATCTTATAATAATTTAAATGAAGAAAACAAACTGATAATACTTATTTTCTTGTTTTTCATTCTACGAATTTAATTTCAACTCGAAATAAAGTGTTTGAAAACTTTCAACAAATAAATATTTATTCGAAATTTCCATGTTATACCATTATTAATATCATTTATTTTTTATGGTAGTGAAAAAAGTTTTAAATTTGGTAATTGCACGTAGTACTTAAGTTAAGTAACTTCAATATTTGTATGACTACAAAAATATTTAAAAAGCCTTTATTGTTAAAAAAAAATGTTGATTGATTTATTTAAAGGTAGCACTTCATCTTAAAACCCCTTTTTTATTTAGGAAACGTATGTTATATTTTCAAACATAATACACAAAATTTGACGTAACGGCAATGAGGGGAGGGCCAAAAAGAAATGTTACGGTCTGTTACATTGCGTAGGGAGGTGGGGGGGGGGCATTTTAATAACTAATGAACATATTTTTATAATATTTTTTGCTTGATTTGCTTCATTCCTTTTTGGCCTTCCCCTCACCGCCGTTACATCAAATTTGGTATATTATGTTTAAAAACATAAAAGACGTTTCGTAAACAAAAAAGTATTTTTAATATGAAGTATTATCTTAAATAAATAAGACCATTTTTTTAACACAAAAAGTATTTTCAATATTTTTGTAGTCATATAAATATGGAATTTACCTTACGAAAGTAGTACTTGCTATTCACCAATTTAAAACAATTTTTCATTACCATAAAAAATAAAAAATAAATTTGTAAGAAATCAAGGAATATTTGATTAATTTTCTGAAATTTTTTCAAATTTGTGAATATTTCTTATCTATTTGACTCGTCTCAAATTCCTGAAAAAATTTTCAACTGCATGGAATTTTTCTCAACATTTTAAAAAGTCATTAAAAATGTAAAAAAATTACCTTATAATCTTCTAAATTTTCGCAAGAATTTGAAAAAAATTTGTTCATCCTCTTGACATTTCGAGATTCGCTTAAAGCTCCTAAAGTTTATTATTGACAGCTTCAAAAATTTTTTATTTCTAATAAATAATTTTCTAAAAAACTTTCACAATTCCTTTTTAAAGTTGGTTATTCAAAATAAAACATCGTTTGAAATTTGCACACGAATATTAAAAAAATTCTTTTTTCTAATCACGTCCTTTTCCTGATTGTTGCTTAATTCTGAAAAATTAAAAAAAGGTGCCTTTGAAATAATTCAGATTCTTCTTTGATGATTTTTAAAATCTTTTGTTATGTGTTAAAATGTTCTTAAGTAATGTCTTGAAATTAGTTTTTTGAAATAAAAAATTATTTTAGATATTCCTAGGAACCTACTTTTTTTCCGTGTAGAAATTGCCCGATTTTTCCCCATTTAAAAAGTGGCGCTGACAAGGCCCAGATCAGTTTTTCTATTTTCAATAAAAATTATTAAAATATTATGGGGCACAAATGGGGAATTCAATTATAAATATCAGATATTAATTATAAACACGCGTTGGTTGTTTTGAAATAAAAATAATAAAATGATTCCCACAAACAATTAATACATTTAAAAAAATGTTGTGGAGTTTTGCGGAGCCTTGCCCCTAAGCTTGCTAAGATTAGATAACTAATAGATTTTTTAGTAAGTAGTTTTTTATACCGGCCTAAGAAGAATTTGCTAAATATTATTAGTAATTCTACAATATTTACTAGATGTAAACATTACACAAATTGTCTTTTATTGCTCAAGTATTATCAGCGCCACCGTGACGTAACCAATGTAACTTATTCACGCATATGCAGTATGCAGCTCGCATAATGATACATTTATAACTCTGTCTGTCCTACTAGTGTGGACACAAAAGTCCATAAGAGTAAAAGAAATAGGAAGTACTTAAGGGCATGCGACACAGTGGGATTCCTACATTACCAACCTCTTTTTCCATTGAACAACATTTTTTTGTGAACCATAGAACTTTTTTGGTAAATGAAATATCGAACTCAAAATTTGAGGAAAGCATAAGAAGACATTATTCTACGTTTATGTACTGCATTTGAATCGGAATTTTAAAAAAATTATTTCTGAAATTTTTTGCCAAATTTCGATTCAAATGCAGTACATAAACGTAGGATAATGTCTTATAATGCTCTCCTAAAATTTTGAGTTCGATATTTGATTTACAAAAAAAGTTCTATGGTTCAAAAAAAATTTTGTTCAATAGAAAAAAGAGGTTGGTAATGTAGGAATTCCACTGTGTCGCATGCCCTTAAGGGCAAGTGATACTTAGAAAATTGTCGATTTTACCAGTTTTAGGTTCCCCCGCCTTTTTTTCTAGAATAATAAATATTTTGTCTCCAAAATTTGGGAAATGATAGAGAACATGCTAACGGACGTCCCCACACACTTTTTTGTAGGTTAATTCAAAAAAGTTTTAATTCAGCAAAATGTGATTAATTTTCATAGCGCTTAGGAAATAGCATCGACTTTTTCAGTGTCATATTCCCCCGGCTTTTTTCCTAGGATAAGAAATATTTTGCCTTCAAAATCCGGGGAATGATAGCGAACATGCTAACGTACGTCCCCACACACTTTTTTTGTATTTTTTTTTTTTTATCAAAAAATGTTTGATATTGATAACAACGTGCGTGTATATTTCGAGGTTATGTGTGTTACAATTTACCCGAGTGTTACTTCCAAACTAGACCATATTTTTGGTCGAAAACTTTGGACTTACAAATAAACATAGTAACTAATCTCCCGGAACTAACCTTGTTTGCAGGCAATCAAAAAAGTTTATTTCATAAATAATTTTCAGATTATGGGAAAGACAGAGATAAAAGATTAAAAAATTTTCATGTTTTTGGAAAAAAATCCGGGGAAACTGTAAGTATCACATGCCCTTAATGTCCAATTTTTCCGCTCTCTATCTCTTTTACTCTTATAGAGTATCTGCCTGTACCGGTCGGACGGACAGAGGTATAAATGTACCATAAAGTCGAATTAGATATTCTAAGTTGTGACGTCAGCTGTTAAGATGTCAGCGCGTTGAGAACCAAGCAATAATACTAACTGCACTGGACGAAACTTTGTTTCCTTAATAATTTGAAAATCATTATTTTTCACCTAAGTGTACTCAGATATCATTTTTTATTTTTAAAAAGCTGTTAAATGACATAATAAAATCAGTACAAAACAAGTTCATTGAATATTTTTCGAAAATCAAAAACTACTATACAAAGATTCCGAGTATACACCTATGATGAGAAGAAAAATAAGATTTAAAATGAATATGTGCAAAAGAAGGTCTCGTTTGATAAAAAATAAAAAAATTTATAAAATTTTGAACATTTTTGAGGACATCTTTTTCGAATTTCAAAAATTTTCTGTACAGACGTTTAATAGTATTCAAAAATACGAACAATTTATTTAATGACTTTTTTGATAAAACCAAAATTTACCAGAGCTATAGCATTTACAAAATTAAAAAAAAACACAAAAATCAACATTTGAAGCCAAATAACACTCGATATCAAAAACGTAAAGAGAAGAAAAATGTTTCTTTTTGAATGCCATATAAGATTATCATAACAGCTTTTTAAATTTTCTTGAAAAATGCAAAATTAAAATTTAGACAGCATACATAATAATGAAAAATCCAAAAATTACATTTTTCCATCACTCTATGCAAAATACGATAAAAGAGGAATACACTAAAATTGTGCATTTGAAAGGACCTACAAATTTGTATTTGTTTTTACGAATGTTTCTGCCTGTATGTCTGTCTGCCTGTCGTTATGTCTGTCTATATGTCTGTCTATCAGCACGATAACTTTTCAAAAAATCATTCTATTAGATTGGCCTCTAGTACACACGGAAATGAACCTTTTGAGCTAATTAACAGACGATATGAAAAATGGCAAGAGAAGAAAAGGTTTGATTTCTAAGTGCCCTGGAAGATTATCATAACAACTTTTTGAATTGTCTTGATAAATCAAAAATTTAAATTTTGACAGCATGCAAAATAATGTAAAATCCAAATGTTATATTTTTTCATGCAATATTTTCACACAGCATATGTGTAAAGTTGAAATCATAAAGAAAAAATTGGAAATGAGCAAACTCAGTTTATGGAAAAACGACCAAAGTTGCAGTAAAACTTTTATTAACACAATTTTTTAAAAAGAATGCGCGTTTTTTTTAACGGGAAAATGAGACTTGGTCTGTTTTAATATGAATGCAAGTTACGAATTAAAATAATATACATTTATGGGAAGGATTTAAAGGTTCAGGGATAAACTCGAGTGCGATACACGAGATACGACGTAATGAGAATGTGTTCGTTAAAGCCAAAGGAGCTTTAAAAAAAGAGAATTCACAATCATCAAATTACTGTTTTCGATGATTTCACCTTACTTTTTAAAAAGTCTGTGCACAAAGATCGAGCACCTAGCGCAAGTAAATACATTATCGAGCGCGAAGCGCGAGGACAAACAGTCGCGATCAAATTTGGCAAATAAAATAGTAAAACTATATTCCAGATAAAACCATGCAAAATATGATTTTAAAAATAAAAATATTATGCAAAACTTTTTTACATTCTTATCCTAATGAGAATGTATTAGTTTTACGCAAAATTTCACAACGTGCAGGTGTCTTGCATCACGCTCAGAGAAGACAGTTATACATAATAATAATTTACTTTAACGTTCCCATTAATAAACATGCAATTATTATTCTCACAATGTAAAAAGTGGACAAAAGGTAAAGAATTTAAGAAAAAACTGAAAATATATAACATTAATATAGGGCAATATATTTATGAATAAAAGGAATTTGTATAAGCAATTGCATTATTTTAAGAGAATATTACCATAAATATAAATAAAGTTTCCTTTAAATTACTTTGGTTTAGTTAAATTGATAACTGCCTCGATCTAACTGAAAAGTTTTAAAACATGAATGTTAAATCGTAGATTCTTCTTTGTGTCTTACGGTCTACATAAATTGAAATTAAATCAAGCCAACAAACTTTTTCTAAGACATAAATTTGGAAAGAACAATAATAATTTGCTAAAACAATGCACGTAAAAATAAGTTCATTAGCAAAGGCTACTCTCTACCTCTAAATATATTTAAAAGCAACGAACAGATTTACATTTATTACATTTAATAGATTAACATTTATATTTTTAAAATAGAATTGTATACAGTGAAACTCTGAGATAGGCCCCCTGACATAGTTATTCCGAGAATGGAAACCGTGCCGCAAGTAGAAGTAAAAGGATTTGTGGGGGGTGTGCGGTAGTCACTCAGGTGTTAACAAACAAAAACATTTTCACCCGGAGCGTAACTCTCTCGGTTATGTTCCCCAATACCGCCAGCCCTAAAACCAGCATAGTCTCAGAGTTTCACTGTACTTAAAAAAAACATTAATCTCTATTTTTCGTTGCAGAATTAAGTTCACAGTCCAGGCGGTCTTCTAGTGGCAAACCTAATCCTGATGTTCTTCGTTGTGAACCTTCTTATTCTTCTCCTCCTGTCAGAACTCAATTTTCTGCCAGATCTCGACCACCAATTGAATCCTCTCTTCGTGCCAGGGCCAGGTCTCCCTCTGCCAGACCTTATTGTTCAGCCGGGTCTCCACCACCTGCCGAGACCTCTCTTTCCGCGGGGTCACCGACTGATACTCTTAGGTAAACTTTTCCTTGTATGCTTGGATATAGTTTCGATTTACTTGGACGTATTCGAATTATTCGACTTTTTAACCAGAAGAATGAAAACCGGATATTCGAGATTCGAAGATACGTATTTCCTCTAGAAAAACCAATTAATTTGAAAAACCATAAGAATGACCTTATACCTATTCCAACCGAAGAACAAATTGTATTATCAACGTCCAATGGTGACGTATGTGCACTACAGGACAAACTAGCAAACGGAAGTCACATTTTTCGGGGAATATTTAAATATGTTTTGTCACGGCCAAAAAGGGGGAAAATAAACATTGAAAGCGCTGCGGTTAACGAAATGACCCCAGAAGAAATTGCGGAATGTCCGGTAAGCCGGAGAAACTCAATCAAAGCTAATTTTGGAGTATATCTACAACATGTTTTCTAATTTAATTTTCTTCACTGCCACTGCTCACCAATTCGAAAAAAATTTAAATTGAAATAAATTATGGCTTATTTTTTCGGGAGAAATATTTTCTACAATTCTATACTTTCCGGGTTTAAAAGTCTCGGTCGCTGTTCTTCCCCTATATTTCTTCACAGAACTTTTAAAATAAAAGAATAAACTGTAATTTGGTGACTGTGAATTACCTTTTGTTAAAGCTTCTTGTGCTTCAACGCACACATTCTCATCACGTATCTATCGCTTCGCGCTATATTTTGTTTAAAATGCAAACTTTTCTACATAATGCATAAGGCTATTGTATTAAATGTATATTATGTTTATTTTTGTACCTCGGTTTAGCATCTATTATTCGGATATTGCAAGATAAAATACAAATTTACTTTTTAAGGAATACTTTATCATTTGGTTCTTATTTTGCATTACATTTTATTCTCAGTTACCTTGTAAAATGTATCATTTTAATTCATTTATCATTTATTTCGTTGCAACTCGTCTCGTTTTTTCATAAACTTAATTTGTTAATTTTTAATATATTTTTTACGACTTGAATTAAAAATACGCCTCCTAGCGCAAAGCGGTTCTGAGTAAACTTGAGACATAATTATGGCGACAAGTTTGGTTAAATAAAATATTATTGCAGCCTGTTTAAAGTTTGTAGATCCTTTTTGGTGAATAATTTTTTATCTATTAATTATTTCATACCATTTTTCGGTATTCAAAAATGAAATTTTTTATTTTGAATGTTATTTCTTACGATAAAACAAAAACTACGTGCTCTATCCCAAAATTATTGTTAACAAACTTGGATAAGTTCACACTTTTTACATTCTCATTCATAATGCGAAGGTTTCTTTGAAAACTATCTTCTGCGGATTTAATTAAAATGTCGAGGTTTTGAGGCCTTGTGAGTCAGAAAAAAAGTTTTTACGTTGGTGTTTGTCTTTTGTTATTGTCGTTGTCGTCGTCTGTATACTTGATAACTTTCGAAAGACCTTTTGGATTGGATCGTGTTTGAGCACACAGTTTAAGGGACCAAAAAGAAAGGTAGAGTTCGTTAACCAGCTTTTTTGATAAAAATTCTAAAATCAGGTGATGCTAGCCCTGCTCTAGTCGAATGAGCCAACGCCAGCATCATCAGATGAAGACTCTTCGTTGCCGCTACGAGTAGAAGTTACGATTAGAAGCCTACGATTAGCTACGATTAGAAGCCTCCTAACGTCCGTGCTTTAATCGATGGCGGTGCATCCCGAACAGTCATGGGAGATATCGGCTTGGTCATTTCATAAAGGCACCAAGCAGTCCGCTTATGCCAAGTCCCTGCCACTTGTTATCTTCCTCTTGAAATTGATCGTGTTTCACGAAAGATGAAAATCCATATTGTCCCAAGCATGAATGAACAAGTATTCTTGTGTATGGACTTCATCCACGCATTCGAATTTGTGTGGAGGGAAGGAAAGAAAATCCGGCAACAGAGCAGTGTTCCAGCCTCAGGAAAATCACAGCTAAGGAGATACAGGAACTGGACACGTTGGTTGCCAGGATTATTAAGCCCCCTCTTGAGGTATTTCCAGGCACCGACCGCATCACCTATAGCATAGACATCGGCGGGCAGCCGCCGATAAAACAAAGGTAGTATCGAGTATCTCGGAAGGTGTTGAAATATATGCAAGATGAGGTGGCTCGAATGTTGGCCGAAGGAGTAGTTCAGACGTCGAAAAGCATATGTGGCTCAATACCATCGGTAATGGGAAGCGTATCTTAAAGATTTCAGATCCAACTACTAAACGGCCGTGCATAGCACCACGCGGGTTAGCCCGGCATATCTGAATCTAGGTAGGGAACTAAAGCCTTAAAACAGCCTACGCCAAAGGCTCGAAGACCCATACTAATTTTCCTCACCAGACCACAGAGATGAAGGCAAAGGATAGGTAAGTTGAAGAAGCTTCAGCATTTAGTCTCCTTACATCAAGAGAATGCGTTCGTCCGCCAATAAGCAAATTAGGAAAAACGGCAACTACATAAGGTTTTTGAAGAGGGAGATAGGGTCATCCGCAAGGCTAGAGTAACATCCTTAGCCCAAAAAGTGGCAAAAAGAGGATTTTGGGGTGAAAAGCAAGGACCGTACGACGTGTTACGCGTTTTAGAACCTTCAGTAATGAGTTGGGGACGGAAGACAAACAATTGGTAGGAAAGGTCTGCGTAAAACTTCTAGTCCCTCGCCACTATGAGGGACCACCTAGGGAGGGGGAGTAGTGAAACAGTAAATAATCACCACCTTCTTAGCAGTTCCCCCAAATCCTTGCGTGCACAGGATACGGTAGTGTTATGCAAGCTTGACCAGCATGAACATTAGGGTTCCGAAAGGGACAAAGACACCGCAAAGACACCGCAAACTGAGCGGTAGGCGAAACATCAACCCCATAGGCAGACGGAAACTGATCGCCCTACCGAGACCCCCGACAGTGGAGGCCAAAAACCATCCAAGACCAGAAGATAGAGTGCATCAGACTGAGGAAACGGCTCCCCAAGAGAAAGCGGCTCGAAGGAAAACTCGGGCACAGTGGAAATCGACTGGGATCGCCAGAGACGCCCCTTACGTGTGCTACGCTGAGGCAGGACCAAGCCGACGGGAATCAGACTCTAGAAAATATAGCCCGACGAGACCATTGGGCAAAAATAAAGTCGGCAACGGATCCTCGAGCTCTTTGAAACGTCACCTACCGCCCAAGTACGTCCGGGAGTGGACACGCCGGTCACAATTCAGCCGGGAAGCGATAGTGGTGGGTTTTACGGAAGCCAGGCGCCATAGCGAGGAGGCCGAGGCTAGACGGCGCAAGGAGGCCAAAATCAGACACCAAGAGGAAACCAGCAGGAAAGTCCACACAGAGGCCGAGATGAGACTTGGCAAGGATAGGGAAATGAGACGCCTCGAAGCATTCTGATGGAGGCGTTGAGAACCTGTGGTGGAAGGCCCAAAGAGGACTAGGGACATGAGTAAATCTTCGACGAGGCCCTTCTTCGTCGAAGCGCAGTGCAGGAGGTCGGGGATACCGCCGAGAGGTACGTCCCACCCCGGGATACTACGACTAGAAGCCCTAGGAAGAATTTATGTTTTCTCGATGGGGGTGGAGGGAGTCTGCTACTAAGATGTGTTTTTTTGTTGTTTTTTTTTCTCGTTTTACTACTCATTTCTTTATGTTTTCTTTCTTAATTGCAATAGCAATACCAAACTTTATTTTTGTTCTCATTTTTTCGTTGACTTTCCGTCCCAATCTCGGATTTCGATCGCGAGAGTTTGTTGGCCCGATGGCCCTAAAGAGATGAATAAATATTTAGTATGCTAAAGAGTATCCTGGCAGAGAAACCACAGTTAACTTAATAGGGAGATTATTTTGTGTGTGTTTTGTTTGTTACGTTTTAATGCACGACATTGGGTTTCTTTCGTCAAATGGATTAAACGTGATTATAAACTAAAGAGGCTAATGAAAAGACTGCAGGGAGATCACGCCTCTAGTAAATGGGGACGATGTGCTATGGCTAGACCCAAAGAAATGGTAACGATTATATGTTCAGATTAGGTTATTATGTAAAGTAATAAAAATCTTCCGTGGGTTCGCCGAAGCCGCAGTTGAATTAACACACTATGATCATTGTTTCAGCAGATATGAAAAAAAATTTTGAACTTCAAAGATCTTTCGACTGATGAAAATACATTTTTTTTGAATTGTATAACGAAATGAAAACTCATAGAGTAGGTTTTACAATACTAATTTTTGTTCTGAGGTTTTAAAAATGAACTCAGAATATTTTCCTGTCACTAAAAGGGGTTCCACGGTTGTGGGATATGCGCTTGCTTTCTGATTTTTCGAAAAAAATCCCGTAAGAGCTAAACAATGAGAGTAATGTGGTTAACCCATTAATGTCCAAGGACATTGTTTGAAATAGTTTTGTTAATTAGGTAAATACAAAGCACAATACAAAAAGTCACTAAACTTTATTGACGGAAACTAGTTTTGGCGTTAATGGGTTAACAACAATACACGAATGGAGACCAAAGCAACTGACAGCTGTTTGGCGCTGATCGATCCGCGTTACTTGATCGTACAAGATTGATGCTTTCAATATAAGAGTACATTTTTTTCATCTTTACGCAAATCAAGATTTTGCAATGCAATCCTGTAACTATAATTATAATTTATTATTATTAATAAAAAATGTTTTCGAAAAAATGTCCAAGATCATTAAATGTAAATCGCCTGACAATTTGAAGAAATCCACGATAGTCAGTTTTCATATAAAACTAATATCTTTTCAGTAATTTTTGAAAACAATTTAATATTATTCAAAATAATATTCCCTTAGACTAATACTATATACAGAGACAATTTTTTCTAAAATGTTCTGTTTATTGTCAAGTTGTCACTTCGGGCGCGTCAAGAACTATTAACGTTGAATAAATTTACTATTATTTTACGGAAATTATGGTAATTTTTCCTCCAATTTATTAATTGTACATGCATCTATTCTCAGATCAATACTATAATAATGCCGTTTTTTCATGAAGTTTTTATTTTTGCTTTGGCTTTCTAGTTGTGAGAAAAATTGTAATTAAACGATAGAGAGAATCATTTTTTTTTAATATTTTTTTATCAATCTTTTTTTTTATGTAAAAGTTAGTAGTTAATGAAATAATTTTTTTTATAATTAATCATTTTTGTTATTTGTTCTTAAGTGAAAACTCAAAGTAAGTCTAACAATCTAAAAAGAGGGTGCAATCTCTAGCAATAATTATTATCTCACTAAGTAAAAACCGGTCAAAAAGTGAAAACATTTTTTCAAGATAATTTTTTTGATAAAATGGATATTTATCGTTTGAATCGTATGCCGACAATGTTGGACGGAAAGGTATATCTAAATACAAATATGTACAAGAATATTTTCTTAACGAAATTTTTTAAGATTATTATAACAATAAGAATAATTATCTGATTGGCCTGTACTGCATTAACGCACAGCACGAGCGCAGAATGCTATATTTGTAGCGCTCATTCATCAGAGATAAATGATATAGACCTGATGCTGACAAAAGCTGAAAACGTTGAAACGTTTAGATCAGGGCTCTCTACCACGGTGTGCTTGAAGGCTGAAAAAGTTTGACTAAAATGGATATAAAATCTGCTAACGCAGAAAGTTTCTATATTGTTTAGACATTAAAAATCAGTTGAAT
>NC_046658.1:157021845-157035957 GCF_010883055.1 Belonocnema kinseyi | reverse complement strand
TCATAGCTTTATAAGCATTGATAAAAGGTATAATTTTAAAAATACCTACACTTTCATATATTTCTCGATCTTCTAGTTTGTCAGCCTCTTTCAAAAGTGTCCAACACGCATTTCCTTCAAACGCGTCTCCGTGGTAGTTTTTTGAAATTAGATTTAGCTTTTTGGGCAACAATAAAGCTTTCTCTCTACCTACAAGTGTAACGATTCCTCGCCAGAACAAATGGTTCACAAATCCCTGTAAAACATGAAGCTCAGGTATAACACATTTTTGCAATACATAAACATCATCCTCTTCGGTAAAAATAGGAGGATTGATCGTACTGTGACATTGTCTGCTATTTTTTTTATCTTTACCTGAAAGACAATATTTTTCAAAATCAACACGCAAATCTCCATAAGTTTTTAATCGTCTACAATTTTCTATTGCTGAATTCATTGATGAAGCAGAATCAATAGAGTTTTCCATCGATGAAGTGTCCATTGAACTCGTCGATTCAATAGAATCCAATAATGGATTAGGGTATTGGTCAGAGCAAAGCGGAGAATCCATACATCGTGATTTTTTGAAATTCTGGGCAGGTTAAAAGGTATCAAGTTACCATCACGTATCATATGCATCACAACTGTCCGCGCAAGTTGCGTAGAACACAATGATTGGTTGTGAAAACCTAAGAATGCGCATAACTTGCGAAAGGGAGCAGCTAGGATTTTAAATTCACCTGATTTTTAATGTCTAAACAATATAGAAACTTTCTGCGTTAGCAGATTTTATATCCATTATAGTCAAACTTTATCAGCCTTCAAGCACACCGTGCTACACTCCACGCATATATACGATTTCTTGAGTGTCTTTTGCACGTTGCATATCGTTTGGATTCTGAACAGTGGAAGGTAATAAAAATGTCATTACTTTTTTTCTTTAAGCATATTCAAGCTTCATTTAAATCACGAATGGGGTTGAATCAATGTACAATAAAAGTAAAATAACCACGAATATTTATTTTAATAACAATTAAAAAATTTCAGATGTTAATGAAGAAGTGATATCTCGATTTGCTGTCGTTTTAATCGCTTTATTTAGCGGTTATCCACTAAACGAGGATAACTTTAAGGCGTACTGCATTGCAACTGCGAAACTATATGCAGAATTATATTGGTGGTATCCGATGCCACCAACTGTGCACAAAATCCCAATACATGGATCATCAGTTTCGAAACATTCAATGATTCCCATTGGTCAGTTATCTGAAGAAGCTTAAGAAGCACGAAACAAAGACATCCGTAAATATAGAGAGCACCATGCGACAAAATGTTCAAGAGTCAAAACAAACGAAGATGTTTTTCAGAGGTTGCTTCTTAATTCTTGTCCGGCTATTGCTATTATCAATCTACCAAGAAAAAAAAAGAATTGCCAAAGGCAGTTTTAGATATTGTTATATTACCAAAAGAAGAGATCAAATTATATCATGAAGGCAGTAAAGACTATGTAGAATGCACAAGCTCAATTGGATCTGGAGAATTTGAGGATTCTGCAATTTTCAATTAAATAAATTATTTGCAATAAAAATTTAAAATATAGTATTCATTGTTTGTATATATTCCAGGAGTGAATTTTAATAAATTTTTGTACATACTTTATTTGCTTGCGTAATTATTATTTCGTCAAAACATCCCTTACCTTAATTTGATAAAAAAAATTGCATCTGAATTAGAAGTTTAAAATTGGGAACTTGAAATACTATTATAAATTAAAACTTAGGAATTTATAGGGTTCTTTCAAATTAGGCCAATATATTACATTTGCCACTTTTAACTTTTTAAATTTTTGTGGAATTCATAAAATAAGGAAATAAGAAATAAAATTTTATTCATGTTCAGAATGCGTTGGCAACCATATTGGGTCCGCCATTTGTAATTTTAAAATTTTCTCAACAAATTTGGAATCAGGGGCCCGTAACGTATTTATAAAATAAATTTCATGCAAATCGGGTAACATTTCGACTTTTGATCAACTTTTCTTACGATCTGAAGTACTGTGCGGCGCGGCGTGAATTCTCGGAAGTGCTATAGAAGAAAGGGCTATTGAAGGGTTTCAATGTATTCGCAAGCTTTCTCAATTAATTTTTTGATTCGAACCAAATTTTAAAAGTTTGACCATCTTACATACTTGAAACCATTTTTTTAAGTTTTAGACAGTTTTTTCAAATGTTCTGGTATACGACCGAAAGATTTGCAGATTATTGTAATGTTATTCTTTAATTCGATAAAAGCTAAAAAGTTATATACTTGTGCATGCGCACCCCAGGCACGCGCAAATTTGGCATACAAAGGCGCGTGCGCAATGTAATTGTTCCATCGCAATAGGGATATGGTTTTATAGGAAATAATTTTTTTTATTAGAAATAACATGATCAGCAATATTAGTTTAATTTTTGAAGTCATAGAAAAACTATTTTTTTCATGGATCTGATTTTCGGTATGACAACTACCTTAAGTCTTCCTAATTACATTCTAAAAATTCCTTTAATTTTAAAAGGACTATCTATACACGTAAAATAAGAATGAAGACGGACCGTAAAGTGTCCGATCTGACAAATCAGCGGGTTTAGAAAGATAAATAAATTTTCTTACTATTGATTGGCGTGGCCTGCTTGACATCCCGCGATATCTTCCGTGGTGATTTCGTCTACCTCACTGCTGACCATATTTATTTTCGCCCCTTTTCGCTTTCTCAAAGTAAACTTAAGGATGTACACTACGTACAATCAATCTCAACAGTTGCCTATCTTTAAAATGATTTATAAAATCGACAAAAAACATCTATTATTAATTTCTGTAAATCTTGATGGAGGCTTTTAAGCACTCTTCAGAAAAGCATAATTTAAGTCAAAATTGTTTATTTAACAGTAGTTTTTTAAAGGTCTAGTTTTCCCTTTCTTTTTAGGCAAAAGTTCCAATTTTTATTTAATCCTAATTACCAAGGCCCCATTTCATTTTTTGAAGGATTCTCTACAATTTTAATTGGGGGGTGTTAAGTAACATTTACACTATGATTGTTTATAACAATAATAACTGCATGATTTCTAAATTAATTTTTTAAAATAAAATCAAACCAAATAGAAATTTAGAGAGTCCTTCGAAGAATCACATGTGACATTAATCATGAGGTTTAAATAAAAATTGTAACTTTTTTCTCAAAAGAAAAAAAACTACACCTTTTAATAACTACTGTTAAATAAACAATTTTAACCTGAATTTTTTTTTTGGATTTGTGCTTAGCAGCCTCTATCAAGATTTATAGAAATGATTAATAGATCTTTTTTGGTTGATTTTATAAATCATTTTAAACATACGATACTTTTGATATTGATTGTACGTCTTGTACATGAAGTGCATGAAGAGAATACTCGGCGGGTCGTGGAGAGACAGCAAAAGTATGATATCTGTCAGAAGGATACTTGGACTTGGCACAAACAGAGGATGTAATTGGCGACTGAGAGACAGCAGAAGAACCCGGTATGGCAAGAAAAAGAGTTGTGCCTGGAGAATGTCTGGCAGGAGAAAAAGAAGAATTTTTACGGCGAGGAAAATCAGGATTAGGTTCTCAGTTAAACTTTAAACCTAATTCTACCATGAAAGAAGAGCATTACATTTTTTTAGGTACAGAATAGTACTTTAAAGCTTCATGAGTTGTAAATATGGTTGCAATCAAGAAACCAGTTTTTACAACGGCCAAATAATTCTTCTCGTTGAATGCCTTTGGCGCTAGGAAACTAAAGAAAAATTTTAATTTTTGAAGTATACATTTAAGAAATTATTACTTATATACCTATTACTTCTCTTTATAACTAAAAAGCCAAACAAAGGTAAGAACTTTTAGCTAGCTCAACTTGAACGAATCATTACCTTACTCTAAGTGAAGAGTAAGCAAGTAAATTTTTTTAGAAAAATGCGCGCCTATCTAGTAATACTATAGGAGACGATAGTTATAAATAATAACGATTTGTCTTTACAGTTACTTTTGTTATATTCATTAAGTTTTTTAATCGTCTTGAATAAAAAGTGTGCAACAAACAGTACATTTTAAAAAAATTACATTTTTCTATAGCAGTAGTCGAAGAGAATATTGCGAAATATTTTTAATCTTACTGAAATCTTTGGATCTTTAAAATATTTATAAAACATTTGTTAACTAATTTAAATCTTTGTGCAATCACTTATTATTTTGTAAAATCTGTAAAATATATCCAAAAACTTGGTGCAGTGTTTGCGAAATATTCCAAATCTCTGTAATCTTGGGAAATTATTGAAATCCTTTGAAAATTTTGTGAAGTATTTGATATATTTTGAAAATTGTTGAAATCTTTGCAAAATCATTCAAGTCTTTCTGAAATCCATAGAAAATAATTGATGTCCCTCTACCAGTTCGCTCTACGGGCAAACCCCCGATAGCTTTGCGTTACACATCTTCGAACCAATCTTTTGGCCCAGATTCTGACTTTTGTCAGAGGGATTTTTAACCCATTCTCTTTAATTCTCTTAAAATTTCAGGCTTTCTGCCCGAATTTGTGAAATTATTTAAATCTTTGTGAAAGCTTTTCAATTAATCCGAAAGCTTAGTTCAATTAGTAAGTTGAAATTTAAATCGAATTTTATTTTATGTACTTGTGTGAGTTTTCGAATGAAAATTTCTGATGAATGAAAGTCGTTTACCAACATTTAATGAGAAATTAGTTAAGTCTATGCTTACTAATGGGAGTTCCTGAAATATAAATAAAAATTTGGTCGTTCGAATTTCATGTGTTTTGAAAATCGTCTTAGGATAGAGACTCTCTCGGCTTACCCGAGAAGAGTGAGCATTTCCATGTGAGTACTGCTGCTTTTAGGTTACGTGTCTTAATTATGTATTTAATTAAACTTATCCACTTGAAACCCAGTATAATTAATTTTGAACTAAAAACAAATATAATGCTTTATTATTTAGAATTAAACATTACTCAAAAATTATTTTTAAATTGTGTAAAGTGAAATTACCTGGCTCTTCTAAGAATTGATCAATATACATGTATATTAAATTTACTACGCAGCCTCTTACTAACTACTTCATAGACCGAGTTCTTGGATTTACTATACAAATGTATAGTAAATGTATATTAAAATTACGAACATTTTTAACAGTGTATTATTAAACAATTATTTTACACGCGATGGGCCGTAAAAGGATCAATTCTCTGCGTTGGTACAAAATAGGGTTCATCGAAAAATACATTTTTCAAAATTGATATCGGTTCGGGTGACTTCTGTACTGAAAATAATACGCGAGAAACAATTTTGTAAATAGATAGGTTTAAAATATATCAACTGAAAAAAATGCTTTAAATGAAATTTAAACATGAGCATTGTTCAGTTCCGCTACTCATGTATTTTGTAATCATTGATCTTGTCAAAATGTTTTATGATATGTATTTTATCCTTAGAAAGTACTGAAGTTTCAACAGATCGTCATAAAGATAGCTTATAAAATAATTGGTAAACACAAGAATGACTAAAGACTTGCTAAAAAAAGATGATTCTGTCAAATGAAAAATGAAAGGCGTTAAAAAGAAGTAGTGATTTGACCAACATTATTTGCGCTACCAGACAAATGGTTGCTTTTCCTTATTAAAAAATACATCAATTTTAATTATTTAGAGTTTTTCTGGCTTATACAGATATTTAGAAGCACGTAAACGGTGATCTAAATATGATTATTCCGATATCGCATCGTGACAGATCCAAATTTGCCGAAAAAGTGTTATTTAAGTCAAATCAGAGGTGGCATTTGCATAAGTTTTATTCGAACAATTCATAAAGATTTACAGATTATATATATTAAAGATTTTCAACCACAATATAATATTCATGATTCAATTCGTTTGAAGATAATTAAAACGCAAGGTTTCACATCTGTGGAAACTTGAGCTGGTTGTAGATTGCGGGTAACTCAGAATACACAAAATACCTGAAAATTATTTTTTATTGACTGTCGATGGCCAGCTGGACAATTCGCGATTTCTTCTGAGGTCATTTCTTGAACTACCCCGCTGTATATGTTTATTTTTCCCCTTTTTGGCCTCTGGCAAGTAGGCGTAAATAGTCCTCGAAAAATCTGGAGCCTATGTGGTAATTTTTCCAAAATTGCACAGGCGTCACCATGAGTCGTTGATAATACAATTTGTTCTTCGGGCGGCATAGGTATCAGGTAATGCTGTTGGTTAATCAATCGAATTGGTTTTTCAGAAGGAAAAAAGTACCTTTGAAGCTCGAATATCTGGCTCGCATTACCCTGGTGACTAATTCGAATGAGGCGAATACGTCTAAGGTCATCAAATTCACATCCAAGTACGCGAGAAAATTTTTCCCTGAGATTAGCAACCGGTAACCTAGAATGCAGGAAAGACTTAACGGGTGGTGGAGACACGGCAGAAGTATGGTGTCTTGCATGAGGAGATCTGGACCTAACACGAATAGGGGACGTGACAGGTGATCGAGAATTAGCCGAAGAACCCGGTATGGCAAGAGAAAGAGTTGTGTCTGGAGAATGTCTGACAGGAGAAGAAGAAGAAGGTTCACGACGAAGTACAGCTGGGTTAGGGTCGCTAATAGGAAAACTGTCGAACTCTAAACCTAGTTCTGCAACAAGAAAAAGAAAACCACATTTTTTTAGGTATATATTAGCACTTTGTTATATGTGACGTTTCGCGAGAAAAGGAACCTTAGGGTCAACAGAAGTTATGAAATTAGGTCTTTTAGAATGAACCTAATATAAATAAAAAGTACATCAGTATCGTATTTTATAAATGAATCTACCATGCATTTTTATTACATAATTATGACACTAACGCAAAGTGAAAAAAAGGAAAACAATAATCATTTGTTTTTCGCAATCTTCCGTTATGGAGCAACTGAATCTTTCCTCTTGGTTTTCGCGATAATCGAAGGTAGAGCACCAAGCAGGGGTCACGGCTTGTGATGTGGGAAGTGGTAGCAAAAGAAAAAGAGATTGCTGCCTTCCCGTACGCGTTCAGACACTTTTTTAATAATTTATATCTTGTTAAATAATGTACATAAAAAATGTTTTATTGCACCCCTAGAACGATCAGTTAAAGAACTTATCAAATCCATCATAATCGCGTCACATATATCACCGAGGAAAACTTAAGTTAAATTTTTTTATATGTAAAATTTCCCCCCGGTTTAAGTTTGCTTAAGTTTACTTTTAGAGAAACAGCACAACTTAAAAATATTCTGGTGTCAAGAATGAAAAACAAAAAGCAATCATTTTTCAAAATAGTTTTAATCAGAAAAGAGGAATTTTCTAACAAAGAAATAAATTTTTAAGACAAAATTATACATTTTAAATCAAATAATTAACATTTTTAATTATAAGAAATGACTTCCGAACCAAAAATATAAAAGTGAGTTGTAATTGTAAAAATTAGATTTTATAAACAGAAAATATAAGCTGCTGAAAATATAAGTTATTGGTGAAAGTTTATCCGGCGATGGAATGAAAGCTGTCGTCTGCTACGGCATCTTCAGCAGCAATGGAAAAACGCAAAGTATGAGTGAATTCGAGATATAAATCAGGACAGCAGATTTTTAAAAACACAGAAAAAACAAGGTTAGATTAGGGTTAGGGTTAGTTAAATCCGAGGAATTTGAACTTATTTAATAGCATTTAGAAAAAAGCACAAAAAACAGCTGACAGGTGGGAATTCCCATTTCCCTCCAATTTAATGAAGTTAAATGACGATAGATAGCGCTGGCGTCGTAATTCTGTAGGGCTTTAGCACCCTGATCGAACTTTATATCTAGCGAGAGACTAGCAAGGTTCCTTTCTTGATTTTAATATGAAATGGTCGGAGCGAGCCAAGAGTGTAGAGAGCTTCCTCTTTATTCAGGTAGCTGGTAAGATCAGAGAGAAAGGATGTACTTAGGTACGAGAAACGTATGTATTT
This sequence comes from Belonocnema kinseyi, assembly GCF_010883055.1. Lineage (NCBI taxonomy): Eukaryota > Metazoa > Arthropoda > Insecta > Hymenoptera > Cynipidae > Belonocnema > Belonocnema kinseyi. Next base: position 157,027,957 of record NC_046658.1, on the reverse strand, counting down.
TAAATAAAGTTACCAATTTTTTTGTAACTGAGTTTTTCTAATGCCACGGCCACATTTAAGTGGAGTGGGACAATAAAATTCTGTAGGTGTATCCTGCTAGGAGGTGGTTGTATTTACTTGAAATATGTATTAATTATCTGACTCTATTCAGATTTAATATGCCACTTTTAGAAGAATAAATAAATTACCACAAAATTTAAACTCAACAGGAATAACTTTATTCAAAGATAAGTAAACATTGCACGTTTTCAGTCGAGACGTCTGATCGAGGGTTCGGCAGGACAGTAAGTAAGTAATGTGGTCCGAGCTGGCTAAGTACCGTTCACCTATCGGACCGACACTCGAAAAGCAGAAGTTTGCGTTATTGCCAATATTTATGTGTTTACGGAGAGGGTGTATTGTTTATTATTTTTAAAAAAGCGGATATTGGAAGCTATCTGAGAAAATCATATTTTTTAATATTTCGGATATCTCTGAGAAGTTTTGTAGTTATTTATGTGTATGTTGTGGATAACACAATTTAAGTAAATAGATATATCATTAAATATTATAATATACAAAATTGGTAACTTCGAAAACTTCTACTTCTCGAACGGCGGTCCGATAGATTAACGGTGCGTAGCAAGCCGCACGGCAGCAGCGCGATAGGTGAGAGAAGCGAGAACTACGACTTATGGTATAGACCGTTCGATTCGTTAAATGAAGCGAGTATCAGACGAAAGATTATCCAGGGAAGGTTAAAAATCGGAAATTATCTTTGAATCAAGTAAACCTTATCTGACAAGATTATTTTTTGGGCCAGGCTAAGGAAAATTTTAACGTTAAATTCCAACTTGGAGGTCGGATTGTGATTCAGAGGCTCGAAATACATGAGGATACACGAGTCACGTACACAGTTCAGACAACTTTTTTTGTGGACCTGTGTAATGAAATACAAGTAAGGCGCATATAGGACGTTTAAAAATTATTCCCAACGGATTACATTGCTAAGACTTTAATTTTCGTAAGACTTGAAAATATGTGCTTAAAATAATAGATACATTATATTATTATATTCACCAATCGAATTCAGGATAATGGCGAAAGATAAGACCAGGGTGCCGATAATGTTCATCTTTTTCAATTATCAGAACGACTGATTGATGTATAAATGACGATTTGGGTTAATAATATAACTAATAAGTATTATAGTGTTTCATCAGCTTGCTAAATCTATTCTATACTCGCTATCTCTTAGATTAAAGGCATTAAGTTTGTCCTTCGGAGATATTTACATTTGATAAGAGTTTCAACGACAAAAATTTGGATATACATATCTTTGTAAGTCATGTCAGCATTTATGATATCCTTTACATTTGCAGAAAAGTTCTCTTTTACATACTTTTCCTTCACGACTTGTTGGAATGCCGAAAATTGACCTTTTGATTCGCGAGACTAAGCTCCCAGAAGATTCCTGGTCACTTTCGGGAAATATTTTCCCATGGGTTCTTCCGGCCCAAAGTAGGGCAAAAAAAACGTTTATAGACAGTACACAATTTATGATTGTAAACAACAATTGCTTCAACAATTTGTTTTTATTTAATGTATTTATGAATAAAATATAATTTTATTCACGGAATTCACAAGCAGTTATTTAGCAATGATCTCTTGCTATGAATCAATGACATTTGATAATTGTTTAACCAAACTTAATTGACAAATGTATTATACAGCTATTTTTTAGCATTTGAACTTGTTTTTGTATAGTCAACTGTTAATGACACATTTTTAATTTTTGTTGATAGTCCATTGTAATGAGAATTCAATTAACCTCAAGTTACCTGCGTTAAATTTACTCAGCTATAGCGGTACATATGAAAAATGGTTCGGTTTTAGTAACACTTTGAAATCATCTGTTTATAACGTGTCACATCGCAAGGACAGGCAATATCGAGACAATAATAAACATTTAAATCACGCACAGGCTAATCGGGCAATTGCGTATACAAAGGAATATCAAGAGATTTGCAATATCTGTAAAGATTCAAATTTTACGCAAAATTGTGAAAAACTCATAACCGTTAACCTATAAAAATGCAGGGCCCTTCTCGATAATGATTTGCAAGTTCGTTTCTTACCCGATAGAATGGTTACAAAATTAGGTCTCAGTTCAAAACAAATCAAAATCCCACTCGGCGGCGCAAATCAAATGAGTTCACGTATCAGAAAAAAGCATGAACCACGATCCAATCCCATCAAAATACCCTTTCTAAAGATCTAACTTTCCTTATTACTCCAGAAATCAATCCTATTACGCCTAGCGGGCTGTACAATGGTGAAATAATATTATCTGACAAATACGTTTTTGGAAAAAACGAGATTGGGCTGGATATTGGGCGGAAAAACATCTCTATCTAAATTTCCAAACGCAGCTAGTTGCAATCTATCATTAAATCTTTTGAAGCGTAAGAGAGAAAAATTATGGGAATTAGAATAATGTCCTCAAGCGAGTCGATTATCAAAAGAAGAAATCGCATGCGAATAACATTATGAAAACACACTTTTCGCGTTAATAATTCCGGTAATTATTGCATCAAACGTCGATTCAAGCAAAATAAACCTGTTCTTGGTAAATCTCTCTCAACTTCTTTAAAACGCTTATTTGCTACTAAAATATCCTTTGAGAAAAAATCGCAGCTCAAAGAACCTCATATCGAAAATCTAAACTCAAATATAGAAATGAACCATATGTCGGAAATGAACTCTGATTTGATTCATTAAGGTTATTTTTTACCAAATCAATTGTTAATTACACAATCTAAGCGGCACACTTATGGTGGGTCCAAATATTCAAGAAAAGTTGTTTCCACTACTTATTCTATTTAGATCACATGCTTACGAATTAACCTCCGACAATGAAAAAAAATTTCGCCAAATTGAAGTATATCTTATTGATCGGAAATATTTCAAACTATTGTGACGAGAAAATGCCGACGTGGATGATCTCGTATCGGGTTGGGAAACTCGCGAGCTAGCAAAACAATTAATCAGCAATTTAATTGAAATTAGTCAAAAAGAAGACATCAATCAAATGTAGACAATCCCGTGACTGAAAGGTTGATAGTCTCACAAATAGCACAACTTTTTGATGTAGTGAAGGCCTTTTCCGATTTTTTAATGTTCTTTATTTAAATACTGCCAACATGCTTCGATTCTAATCCAAGTAGTTTTCAAGCCGAGTTCTGTAGGATACAATAAATAGTTTTGAAAAATGTTTGCTGACTTAAAAAATATAAAGGTGGTGAAATTAAACATTTTGCTTACCTTATATTTGATTAAAGGAAATTAGAAAGAACATATTTTCATTTTTCGTTGTGGATTGTGTAGCAGTTAAAATTTTAAAATTGGAGTACCACAACCTCAAAGCTTAACATTTAAAAAAAATGTTGTCTCGTCTAGAATTATAAACAGAGTTATGTGATAATGGTTTATGAACAATGCAAAAAAAATTTTTGCATATCTATACTTACAGGAGATAAATCCTAAAGAATTATTATTATGTAAGTAACATTTTTTTAAATAGAAGTGTTAAAAGCCTTTTAGGCATGCTACATTATAACATTATTACAAATTCGTATGAAATTAAAATGGAGTTAGTTTTACGTAATATATACGTATATGTATTCTAAGCCCGGGAAATTCGGAGTTTTTAAATGTATATATATGAAATTAAATTACTGTATATGGTACTAAAGCCTTCAATGTCTGATCTAAAATTAATGGAGGTCTTATCTCTCTCTACATCTATCATTTCTAATGGTAAATGTTTCCTTTAATTAAATATAAGGTACTCGTATAAACAATTTTTAATTCTACCACTTTTATATTTTTAGTCAGCAAACAATTTTTTCACTATATATTGTATCCCATAAAACTCGCCTTGAAAAAGACTCGGATCCGAGTTGAAACATGTCGGCACGAATCCAAATTTAAAACCTTCAAATTAGGTACAAAACAAACGATTAACGCCAATGTCATATACCTGAACAAACTCGCGACAGCGCTTTGTGAAAAGGCGAACCCTCTTATCATTCTAAAACAAACTTTAAGGGGAATTAACTGCACTTCTTCCCTTTTTGGAAATTAAAGGCTTCCTTAGAGTTGGAGGTCGACTTAGTCAATCCGACCTCAGTTACTCAAGAAAACGTCCGAACCTTCTGTCAACGGAGCACGGTCAACGGCAAAATCACAAATCCTAAACTACATCATGGGATATCTGCCAAAAAATCATCAATCTTTAAAAGGGCTTTTTTTCTATCTGGAATCGATTTCTGCGTGCTGTTTTACATTAAAAAAAAGGAAGTTCAAAATCGAAAAAAAATTAAGATCTGTTTGCTTTTTTGTATGTTTCGCGACAAAAACTGTACACATTAAAATCATCAGCAATTGGACTTCCGAATCTTTAATAGCTTGCTTCAGTAGAATTTTGTCAATACGAGGAAAAAGCTCAGCTCTATATTGCGATAATGCTACTAACTGCTAACAATTTACGGTCTCCCGGTCGCTTTCTCATGGGTTTCAAGATGTGTAACACAAGGGAAAAACAAAGCAATAGAATGTTCGGTCAGTGTTCATAATACTCCTTCCGTTAATCTGGTAACACTATAACCTCATCACTTTATAATCCCTTTACTTCGTAAGAATATGGCCACATAGCCTCATAATCTAGTACCCTTATTCAGAAGAAAAATCTTGTTTGAGAAAACCAAACAATTTCATGAGTTTTGTTTGTGCATCATAGTAAGTAGCTCTATATCCCCGAGATCCCGTAACCAAAAAACCCCTTTACTTTTTGTATTCTTAATTTCTTCTATCAGTATCGACTATCGTATTCCATTATGTTCTATCCACCTTGGTAACGTCTTTCCATTTCCTTGATATCTTGATGGAAGCTTTCTCTTTATTCCCCATTGTAATCTATAAGATATATTTTTTAAGAAGTTTTCCAGGTGGGAATTAAGAAATTGTAGCTTTTGACTCATCAAAAAACACTTTTTTTGTAGTTTTTGAGCAATTCAGACACCAATTTCTTATAGTTGTCACTCTTGTGATTGCGTAAGAAAATCTTAACAATATTGTTGAAGCTCTGACATGCATCTCGTTCCTTGACATTCATTGTGGCAATAAAGGTTTAATCTCTTAACATCTTACAAAATTTGAGTTTTATCAAAGACTCCTTCTTTCAATCTCGCACTCGATTAAGCTGTGAATCATTTGAATAAATAAGCAAAACATTTTCTTTCTTTGTACAAAGCTTTTACGAAATGTTTCATCAAATCGAGTTTGATGTGCAAAGGAGGAAGTAGAATTTTAGCCGACAAACCCAAGGGTTTTTTTATAACATTTTTTATCCCGCTTCTGTACGTTTTGGAGCTGGCCAATCTTTCTTGAAATAATGATTCTAGCGATACCTGCTACCCCACAAGCAAAGAAAGCATTGAAATTTCGTAAAACCAGTTTGCTGACCTAAAATCATTGTCAAGATCTTGAGATCACCGCAAATTTGTCATTTGTGTTCTCCGCATTTAATCTTACCCAAAACCATTTGTATGTTTGCCTATTCCTCCTTCAAAGTTACCGAGTGTGCTCTAGGTATCGAAGCATATTTATTGTATTGTTACAATATATCAAGTCGTCTTCTTCCGTAAAGTCTTTTCGGAATGAGTCATCCCTCTTTCGATAGAATAAAACACTTGTGCCTTTAAATAGCATATTTCTTTATTTCAGACTTGAAGCTAGCAATTCAGCCCCATCTTTCGGCAGCTCTAGTTCTCTGATTGAATTATTCAGTTCTTCTTGATTAAATTGACGTGGCGTACAGTCTTTTCCCTTCTTCACAACATATGCATCCTAATCAGTTTCATCGTTACTCACGCTACTCTATTCATTTATATTTTCATCAGTTGCTGCATTAATCTCCAAATCAGCTAAAAATAGATCAAGGGCTACTTCATGATCTTTCTTATTACTTATCACGGTGAGCTGAAAGACACTTTTAGCTGGTCGGCCATGCCGAAAAAAACGGACTAGGTAGATTTGTTTGGAAGGCTTTCAAGAATTGAAAAAACCTGGA
>NC_046658.1:156997938-157021745 GCF_010883055.1 Belonocnema kinseyi | reverse complement strand
TCCAGGTTTTTTCAATTCTTGAAAGCCTTCCAAACAAATCTACCTAGTCCGTTTTTTTCGGCATGGCCGACCAGCTAAAAGTGTCTTTCAGCTCACCGTGTTATATCAGACATGGAAGCTTTAGTTACGCTGAACACGATTGCACACTGCATATGTTGCTTATTACTAAAGTTAAATCCTACTGTGTTAGTGAAACAAAACAAAAAGCACCCGAAGCAATGCTGATATATTTGACGCAGGTTTTGAGTGAAGCTTTATACATTTTTCTTCAACTGAGAATCACCGCATACCTAGCAGTACCTATCACTCACGTCACTCTTATGATTTCGGGGTTTTGAGGTTATGATGTTATGAGGCCATGAGGTTATAGGAATACCATTAGGCATACGCATCAGGCATATTTTTTATTGAAAAGGTTTTTTTTATTTAATTTAACACCATCCCTAATATTATTTTAATTTTTGAAGTGACAGAAAAACTATTTTTTCCCTGATCTGATTAAAATATGTTTAAAATAAATTCAGGGTCATTGCAGATCTATCAGGCAAGCGCGTTTTATAAAAATAAATTTGTATTAGCAAGGTGAACTTCACACAAGAAATATTTTAAAATCCATTTTAATTTTGTGACTGTAGCCCACTGGACATTCCGAGATTTCTTCTGTGGTCATTTCTGCAACCTCACCGCTATTCATGTTTATTTTACCCCTTTTCGACTTTAGTATATTAAGCTTATATAGTCCTCGAAAAACGTGCTGCCTGTGCGGTAATTTTTCCAATATTGCACAGACGTCACCATTGAACGTTGATAATACAATTTTTTCTTCGGTTGGCATAGGTAAAAGTTTATTTTGTTGAGTTTTCATTCGAATCGGTTTGTCAGGAGGAAAAACGTATCTTCGAAGCTCGAATATCCGGTTCGCATTTACCTCAGGAATAAGGCGAATACGGCTAAGGTCATCAAAATTATATCCAAATACGCGAGGAAAAGTTTCTCTAAGTGTAGGTAATGTTAAGTCAACGCGATGAAAAGTCTCTGCAGATGGTGGTGGTCCGGCTGGTGAATGATGGCTTGCAGAAGGAGATCTCGACCTGTTACGGACAAGGGACGTGATTGGTGACCGAGAGACAGCAGAAGAACCCGGTATGGCAAGAGAAAGAGTTGTGTCTGGAGAATGTCTGGCAGGAGTAGAAGAAGAAGGTCCACAACGAAGAACATCTGGTTGAGGATCTTCACGAGGAAACCAGTCGGACTGTAAACCTAATTCTGCAACAAACAATCAAAATGAGAATAAAATAATTTGTTTAAATAATTTTACAATTATGCAAATAATACGTGTTTGTTCTAGTATACATATCATCTGAAAAAAGTAGGAGACAAATTTTATCTCAATAAATTTTCGACCAATTATAATATTTTTAAGTTCTCATTTGTTTATTATGAATACAACTAGATCTTCAAGGAAACTGGATTGTAATCAGTCATTAATTATAATTTTGTTTAAAAAAACTTTAAAATATTGAAATTTGTCGACAATTTAGTGAGATAAAATGTTTCTCTTGCTTTTATATGTAAAATATGTACTTGAACAAATACATATTATTTAATTAATCGAAAACTTATTTTATTGTTATCATTACTTATATAACTGATAAAGTTTAGAAAATACGTTCATTCGCGAGTTAAGAAAAAGATTAATATTGTTTAAACAATTTCATATGAGTTAAGAAAGACTAAGTATTTTTAAATTACCCATTAATGACTTTTTTAACTCTTGAAAAACGTCAATAAGCCGCAATATTACATTAAATTTAAATCTGTCACTTAAGGGATCTTCTTCGGGGCCTCGTAAGAGTGGCTTAAAATTATTCAACCCCAAATGTATTGCTTCTTCTTCTTTGATGAATTTGGACAATATATTTAGATACGGAATTACTTTTAACATATTATCGCGTTTAAATATTAGTGAGACCAGAGATCAGTGAGACCAGAGAAATTTGCAAAGTGAAAAATAAGGGCCACCCTAGGCAACATATTGATAACGTGCTATGTAAATGTTCGGATGTTTTTTTCTCGGTTTGCAGTCGACAAAAACGAGTCGGTTTTGTACAAGCATTGATTCAGTATGTATTTGATTAATTATTATACGTACTATAAAGCATTAATCTGGTACTTAGTATTTTTATACATATATTTTAGTGGCACTATTCAGAGAGACTAGATAGAAATTCCGCCGCTCGAAGTGAGAGCGCGATGGTGGGTGTACGTTAGAGCAAGAATGAAGAGAATCGACAGTATTCAGAGCAGCATTATTCAGAGAGCGGACTATAGTACCAAAATCTCGGGTTTTTTTGTGGTCGCGGAATCCCAATCTAAAGTCAAAAGTTGACCATTTAAAATGGCGGACCAAAATACAAAAAAAGGCTCGATTTGGGTAAACCTTCGTACTTATAAATTGGAAAATTCAAAATGAACAGACTAAACCATACAAAGTACATCCTACTTTTGGCATCGTAGAATTTACTAAACGGAGTAGTAAGATCCGCCATTTTAGATTTTTAAATTTTGACTTCAGATTCGGGTTCAGAAACCCTAAAAATCCCTAGATACAAATTTTCAGGATAACAAATATCTTTTTGCTATTTTAGGCCAATGAACCCAATCCTTTTATAGAAAAGTCTATCACTCACGTTGAAAATTCATTGGACTTGATCTAAAAGAAACAACAGATTCACATTCAAGCCCAAGATATTCTAATAAGTTTCAAGTTAGTACCCCTCTTTTCAAAAGTACTAACCTCCGATGCGATATATATGATTAAATCTTTTGCAAACTTCTCCGAGCTCATACCTTTAACAGAACACTGTCTCAATAACACATACTTCTTCTTCAATAATCAATTCTACGAACGAACCTCAGTAGAAGCAATGGGAACTTCAATCTCACCTGTAATAGCCAACATCTTGATGGAATGTCTAGAAAACAAAATCTTGAACCAATCCAACCTTAAATCGGAATTTTGGTTCCGATACGTTGACGACACTTATGTCATCTGGCGACATAAGCTAGATGAACTAAATAAGTTTTTCGATTTCATCAATCTATTACATGCTAATATCCGATACACCATGGAAATTGAGCAAAGCTGAACATTTCCTTTTTCGGACGTTGTAGTTGACTAAAAATCTGATAATACATTAGGACATGAAGATTACAGAAAATACACTCATACAAACAGGAACCTACATGCCTCCTCTTATCACCACCGATCTCAAAAACAATCGAAATATAAAGTCCCTTGTTCTGATGGCAAAGTCTATATTGGAGAAACCGGGAGAAAGGTGAGCCAACGTATAAAGAAACATGACATTAAAGCCAGGGTAAAACATTTTACGCAATCAGCACTAGCTGATCATCATGTCAAAATAGGAAATAACATTGTATTTGACAAAACAACCGTCATCGCAGACACACGCAATATTTTTCCAAGAAAAGAGAAAAACAATCGAAATATTTCAAACACTCTAAGAACATCAATAGGGACAATGGATATAATACCAATCCGATTTGGCTTCCCGTCCTCCCGGATTTAAAAAAAAAAGATTTGATTGGCCAATCAGGTGGGACCAGTCTCCATGGTAGAGCGCTCTGGCCAATCACAGGTATCGTAGAAAGTTTACATAAGAACAACATAACCTTATACCTCATTTTTAGGTTAGCTCTGAAGAAGTGAGCTGCAATGTTCACGAAACGTCAGGGAAAATTCGTAGTTTAAACAAAAAGGCTCTCAATAAATAATTTAAGGAAAATGTACATTTAAATACTTTAGAAAAAATCAAATATTTCTAATATTTATCTGAGAGGAAATGGTTATTAAAATAATACATTCTGGAAACAATTACGTTTGTTGAATTTCCTTAATTTTTACCTTGATCAAAGGAAAAAGTAGACGAGAAGTTGAGTTTTGCAAAAAAACCCGCAACTTTCGAGCATTGTCAAAAATGAGTTTTGCATGAAATAATAATAAATTATTTAAGAAATTGTGTTTGTTAACTTAAAATAATTATTACTGCACTTTAAAATAAAATCAAACAAAAAATAAATAAGTTTATAAAAATGCGCAACTATCTAGCATTACTATACGAGAAGATACATATAAATAAGAACAATTTGTTTTGACCATTACTCTTGTTAAATGTTTTTATTTTTCAACTCGCTCTAAGTGAAAAGTGAACAGCGAACAAAACATTGGAGAAAAAAGTACATTTGTCTATAGTTTTAGTCTAAGAGAATATTTGGCATGGATAAATGTAATATACAGATTGTGAATTCTCTTTTGTTAGAGCTCATGCAGCTTTAACGAAAACATTCTTATCAAGTCACTCGCGCCTCGCACTCGATTTTGACGAAAATGACAACTTTTCTACATCATGCTAGACTTTCTTATATTAAATGCATATTATATTTATTTATTTCATTTTGTTTATAATGATTACTTTAATATTTTTTACTTATTTTAAATAGACCGATCACCGATTCATGCTCCCTATCCCCAATGGTTGGCACCCTTATCTATTTTTTATAAAACAATAAGATAATGGAGATACATAGCAATTAGTTTTTTATTTCATTTTAATTTTTCTGATGTTTTTGCCTAATAATATCTATCGATCATATGAAAAACAATTTCTTATGTTATATTTTCTGAAATTAAAAAATTGCGACTTGTTTTCAGGGTGCCAAGTATTTTCTGGTTTACTGAAGAAAATGTTTAGATAATTACAGTTTTCAATTTACCCCTAGCAAAGTTCTAATTGAAGAAAGTGACTATTTTATTTCTAGAGCATTTCGAGGAAATTAAAACATTGATATTATTACAACAGCTAAGAAGTACATATAATTCTTTGAATAAATATTATGAAGTGCAAATAAATGTGCAATCTAAAGCATCGTTGTTGTTTTGTAAAAGTGATAATGAAAGACTGAAGTAAAGGCAGAAACTATATTAAAAACAATTACTGAAGCTATACTTGAAAGAATTACGTAACTAATTATATAGCGATGCCTCTAATTTAGAAGTAAGAGTATATTCGCTACTTAGCTATGTAGATTTAATCACTCGTATAGCAGCTTTCACACTCGGGCAAATAAGTGACATCGCACAAATGTGGGGAAAATACGAGAACCGAACGCGCTTTAAAAAATGTTTTAAAAATAATGGATATATTGTATTATTATATTTACCAAAAGAATTAAGGATAATGGCCAAGGATAACACCAGAGTACCGATAATGTTCATCTTTGCCAATTATAAAAACAACTAGTCGATGTATAATGATCAAGGAATTTCTTCAACAATCAACTAATGAGTATTCCAGTGTTTGATCAGCTTGTACTATCAATACTATACTAGTTATTCCTTAGATTGAAGGCACCAATTTCTTCTTCGGAGATATTTACATTTCATAAGAGTTTCAGCGACAAAAATGTGGAAACACAATTTGTTTAAACTGATCGCACTCATTATGTAATTTTTTAAGTTTTAAGTAAAGTTGGCTCTTACATCGTTTTCCCTCACCAAATTTTCTTGGGTCTAACTTTTCATGTTGGAAGCTGGGTAAGACGATCCTAGACGTAGGTACCTCAGCCTGGGTAACTGAATAAATATTCAGGCGTCAACATAATGTCGTCGCGTCACGTTTTGTCTTCAACATTTATCATTGAATGAAGATTATTTAATATCAATTCTAAGTATATTACTCCGCAAAATCTTGAACATAAAATTACTTGAATATAGACCAGTGCACGTACTTTCATCAATTCGGCATATTTTTGCAAACGTACACATTTCAAAATTATTGTTTCAAGTATGCCATTGTTTTAAAGATTCTAAAATTCAATACAATTTGTAATAAGTCAATAACTAGGCCGGTAAAGTGCACTTTATTCTCCGCGTGAAATGCACCCGCATGCAGTTTTGTGACTTTGACCCAAACACACGATCGGCCGTTCAATTCTTAGTACTAGATTAGAGTGAGTTCCCTTGCCTCTCACTATTCGAGGTGCTTGTTAAGAGTGAATCACCTTACCTCTTATTATTCAGAGTTCTAAGGACGTGTGACGTTAGATTTTATTGAATCTATTATCTAAATTTCATCGAAACTGTTTTTTACTACTATATCGTATCCCTTTTTCTTCAAAACGTCTACGTAATGGAATGGAATGGAAGCTTCTAATGTGTCCCCTAAGGTTTAACATTTTTCTTGCACCTTCTTCTTTATTCCTTCACACACCCCCCATACACTTACTTGGTGGTGGAAGGGGGACCCACAGTTTAAGGTGGGTTCCGAACCACCAAGAGCAACAGCTTTAAGTACGTAGAGAAAACCTTTTTCTCTAGAGGTACCGGTCCCACGACTCTCCGGAGATGAGCAACTCCCTTGCTAGGCTAGTGTTCACCGCATGGGCCGCCGAGGCTCTTCCAGAGTGCGAGGCGGGAATCGAACCCTCAAGCCGACGGACTGGGTCCAAAGCCGACACTTTAGCCCCCACGACCATCGTCCCACTTACTTCTACGTAATGTGTTTCACTTACGTTTTTTCGCTTTTCTTTTCGTTTTTCTAATTAGCATCCATCAAAAATCAGCCATCATAGCTTCATCCCATCTACCTTGATATCGCTGTTCCATCAATTTTATGTCTTGATGGAACCGTTCCCTTTGCTCTTCACTATTATCTCCAGAGTCTTCGGAAAACTTATCTAAGTGTGAATCGAGGAAGTGTAATTTTCAATTTATTAAAAACCCAAATTTGTATTAGGCCTTCACCATATTGGCTAAAATTTCTTGTAGTGAGGACTCTTATAGTTACCTAAAAAATTCGTTGCTACTGCCTTGAAACTTTCCCAAAATTCGTTTTCGACGTTAGATACTTGAGTGACAAAGTTAGAGTCTTTAAATGACGTACTAATTTGGAGCATATCAAATATACCTTCATTCAATTTAGCATCAGATGCAGATGGGAATTTCTAACAAATTTTCGCAAATTTTTATACAAATTATTTTATTAATCCTAGCTTGATGTTAAGGGGTGGGATGAGAACATTCTTAGGATCAACGAGAGTATTTTGAATGGTAATGTAACAACCAGGTTTGAAGGATTCTCTCATAGGCCAATATTTTGTTTTATAATGATTAGTTCGATCTCTGCTACTTCAGTGGCATGAAAAGCATTCCTCCCTCGTGAAACTTGATTGTTTCCCGAGTGAAATAGTACGGATTTGAAGATCTCCACAGATGAGCCATTTGTGCTGTGCGAGATTCAATTTCTCTAAAAGCATTTTAAGATTGTCATACTCCTCTTTAATCACCTTTAGTTGATCAATTGGAACGGAAGAATAAACATTTGTCTTATGTAGTAAACAGGCTTTTAAGCTACATCAACGTCAACGACTTTTGCGGAACTATCAACTCTATGTTCTTTTTGATTTATTTCAATTGGTCTTGTTAATTTTGATACATTAATGTATAACATAGTATTCTTTTTTTTCCCTGTGAATCCTTTTATGCAGGCATTAAAGATGATGTGACGAACCCTTTTTATATCTTTGTGTACTAAATTACGATTAAAACAATTTCCATAAAAATTTTCTACTTCCTCATTTATTTATTTTTGTAAAGACTTTACTTAATATTTACTGCAAATGTGACATAATAATTATGGCTCTAAAAAATTTCCTGCAGCTAGTGTTATTGTTTGTATTTTCTCTATGTGAGCGGGCGTTTAATACATTTCTGAAAGTACACTGTCGGTGATCTGAGATTTAGAATCACTACCCGATATCAATTATAGCTGTGACTATATCATCGCGGCGAGTGTCTAGATAAACGGCATTTATGCCGCGATGGCAAACACAACTAAAAAAAGTTTTGCACGCAAAGACACATAAGAACATTTAGGTTTGGACTCAGATTCGAGGTCTAAGTTTTTCTGGTTCAGATTTATATGGCGAAAATCGGCTTTGTTTGGAATTTGAATATGTTTGTTGAGGTTAGGGCCAAATTAGACTTGCTGGGCCGATGCAGGTGATGAATTCGAATTTAGCGTAACAAAATGCATATGGTTCAATACATCTCGACTGAGATTTTAGGTTTTTAATGTTTTTCCTAAACTTTGTTCACGTAAAAATAGTTACTTAGCTTGTGACGTTTTGTGCCGCATAGTAGAATTTTTAATCTTGTTGCTCATTCGTAATTGTTAAAAATGATAAATTCATCGTCTAGTGTTAAATCTAAAAAGTGAATGGCTCATTGCTGTAACAAAATTAAGTATCCTTGAAGCAATTCAAGAAGGAAATAGCGTTAAAAACTTTGCCGGAAAATACAATCCTTATAATTCTACAGTTAGCAAGTGGCGTAAGTATTAGGAAGAAGTTGACGAAAAAAATATAAAATGCAACAAAAAACAGTTTAAACAAAACTCGAGTGAAAGGTTAAATGCAGCCCTACATATATAGTATTTAGGAATGCGAAAAGCTGGATTTCCAGTTTCTGGCCCTTTTCTGAAAGGCGAGATTAAATTCATGCAAAAAAAGTGAAAATTAAATTAAAACATTTTTCCTAAGTGCTTTTGGAACTAACCATCCATTTTTTTTCTCTAGAATTATTGATGGCATTCGAGAAAATTTTTTTAATTTTTGACAAGTTTCATGAAGAAAATTGAACTTCATTCCGTATTACTAATCATATATCATTATTTGTATATACTGGAATCGCATTTATATCTGCCGTCCAAGAACGTAAACATTCACTTATATCCTCCCAGAAGAGGATCCCACCAATGCAATGCTGCTCAGCGAAGAGAAAATGGCCGCGCTGTGCTATGATTGGCTTGTGTATCACGTGGTACTGCGATTATTTAAAAAAATGAAAAGAAATATTTTCAAATTGTTGAAGATTGAAACTTACACAAAATTTTTTGAAAATTAAAGTTTACTATTATAAACTTCTCTAATAATGAAACTATATTTTTCCAGCAAAATCCCGGGTATTAGCAAAGATGGTGGGATCTACAGAAAATGTTGTTACGACCGATGGATGGCTCATCTATTGGGTAAACATTTATGGGATTCGTCAACTAGCAATTACTGGCGAAAAGTTATCTGTTGATTTAAGTGAGATAGAAGGATTCCAAGAAACTTTGCTAAAGAATATTAAAAGATTGAACTTCACGGGCGAACAAATATTTAACGCTGACGAATTCGCTTTATATTTAAAACTTTTACCAGAAAAACTCTCGCTGGTGGTATTGAGAGCCATTATCCGGGCTTTGAAGTGAATAGAGAACGAATTACCATTATGGCTTCACTAATTTCAAAGGAACGTGCAAACTTTCATTTCTTGTTATCGGCAAAGCGAGAAGCCAAGAGATTAAAAAAATTTAACTATTAATTATTTACCAGTCCATCATTTCAATCAGAAAATGTTTGGATGGATTCTGATATTTTCACGCAGTTGTTCGGAAATAAATTTGTGCCATTTGTGACGGCTTGCTTAAAAAAAAAAAATACCATTAAAATTTCTGCTGTAATCGGCAATGCGTCGAGTCCTCACAAGAATTTCAGTTTGAATCCGTGTTGGAGGTCAGCGACAAAGAACGAAATATTATCTCATATAAGAAAAGCATCCCGATTAGAAATGCAATTTTTTGGTTAGACGAAGCTTTGCGAATAATTTTGCTTAATGCCATAAAAAAATGTTGGAAAAATTTATTCCCTTCTTTATATAGTGCACAATCTGATAATGAATCTGTTGTTCTTTATGACCCTTCTCCTGTTGACCTTTGTAATAAATTGATCATTGATAATAGAATTGAAAAATTGACTACAACAAATGCTAAACTTATTCGTTATGATTTTAAATATGACTATTGCCATCAAAATTCATTATGAAAATTTGGTACCAATTAATTGATCAGTTGGAAAATTGATCCGAAAACGTTGTGGATTCGAATGAGAATATTGCTAAAGTTTCAAAACAAGACGCTGTCAAAAATCTGATGAATGTTATGAATTAAAGTACAGATTTTGAAACTGTTATGATTTTTATAATGCATTCGAAAGTTTCCAACTTACATTTTATTTAATCTGTAATATCTAAAAATGTAACTTCTACCATTGAGAAATATAATTCTTAAGATTTATAATTCCTGAATTACAAATCAATTCAATATACAATACAATCAATTTCAAATTTCACGGTTTTCAAATTCTCAAAATTAATTAGATCGAATTTTAAAATTTTTAAATTTTACTGTTTTGTGAAAGTATTTCGGAGCTTCCAGATTTTAAATTTGTTCAATTTTGAGATTTGTTCAACGGAAAATTGTACAATTCAAAAACAAAATTTTCGGAATTTCGGTAATATCAAATGGTTAAAATAATTGTTGAGTTCTGATTTTATATATTAAATGCTCAATTTTGAATTTCTCTCTTTCATAGGTTTTAATTTTGCAATTAAATTTGAATTGGTTAATTTTAAGAACGTCTAATTAGGAATTAAAAAATCATTAGTTTTCAAGTGATTTGAATTTATTTCCAATAATAAAATTTTTAAAGAGTTTGATTATAAAAAAATTTAATATCACAATTTTAAAGACTACAAATTTTGATAGCTTAAAATGAGGTTCGCATTCGTTTCAGTCTTAAGGTTCTAGAGTAGAATTTTTGTTTCATTTTTAATGTTTCGTATTAAAAATTATTCTTCAGTTTGAAATTTTGTTTAGTATAATTCACTTTATTCTTTCATTTTTATAAAAATTCCTCTGATTAGCTTTAATGCTAAATTATAATTTCGTTCTGTGATACAAATTTAAAATTCTACCATTTCAGAAGCTGTGCCATTACAAGATTTCAATTCAAAAGTTTGCAATTTTGAATTATTTAATTTTGAATGCTTTTAAGTATCAATAATGGAATTTCAATTCCTCTGAATTTTCAATGATCTAATATTAAAATATTAAATTTCTAAGATTTTGACATTGCCCTATTTTTAAAATTTTTAATTTGACATCATTATTAATTATTATTAAAAATTGTTCGAAATTAATATGACAAAATTGATTTTTTAATTTGCATATTTTTCATATTAGAAAATAAAAATCCAGAGACGTAAAGGCGCGATTTGCGCACATGAAATTTCTGCTAGTGTGTAATAAAATGCATCTTTACATTTTTCTTTATCGGACACAAATTTCCTTATCCTACTTATATGATTTAAGACCAACTGATTATTATAGATTAATTTAAGTATCGATTTTGAAATAACTTCCGTTTTTTATCAAATATTTATTCCGCTTTCTTTAAATAACAAAATGATATTAATCTAATATATATTCACCACTATTCTGTATGACCTCCTATCTTCCTGATAGCTTGTCAGTTTCTTCCTTGTAAAATTTGGCTGCTTTAGATTAGAAGAAATTTTCGACAGTCTTGACTGATTTGCTCTTGAGAATTTAAAGTTTTTCCACTCAAAAAGTTACAAAACTGCTTGAATGAAACATTTTTTAATTCTTTTATTTGTTATTTAAAGAAGCAAATTAAATATCTGATAGAAAACGGAAGATACTCATGACTCAACCTATTGATTTATTTATTTTTTTCTCACAACCCAAAACTAAACGAAAACAATTTTTATATATATAAATATATTACAAACAAATGTACCTTATTTCGGGTTTTCGAACATAAAAAAAAATTGTTCGTGAATAATTTATTTTCCTCTTGAAAATAATATCTTGACACAAGAAAAAAAGACTAGAAAAACAAATGATTTAGATATTCAGAATTTCCGGTGCTTGTCAATAACAGGAAAATTGTTGAAATCACCTAAGATGCATAGAGAAACATTAGTTAAAGATGTTTCAGTATTAGACAATAAAAATATATTGTTATAAACAAATTATTTGTTTAAAAATGTTTTCTACTATTTTCTGTAATTAAACTTTTTTTTCAAGTTATATTATATTTATATTATAAACAAATTTAATGAACCAACGAAGTAATCAGGCATTTTTCGACCGAAAATTTCGTTTTTTTTTCTATGTCAATTTTTTCCAATCAGGAACTTTGTGATAATTTTAGCAAAATTCATCATTTTTTGATAAACCTTATAATTTTAAAAAATGCATTATTCGGGCATTTGTCGGCAGAAAAACTCATTTTTTTTGTGTCAACTTTTTTAATTATGAAATTCATGATATCTTCAGCAAAATTCATTATCTTTTTAATCAATTTTATGATTTTTTTAACAAATTTATTTTAAAAATATATTGACAGATGCTCGAATGATGTGCTTGTTTATTAAATTTCTTAATAAAATATATAAAATTTATCAACCAATTATGAATTTTGTTGAAATCATCATGAAGTTATCAATTAAAAAGACTGATAGCGAAAAAAACGAATTTTTCCGTCCATAAATGCAGGGAAGTTTATCTAAAAAAGAACTAAAAACTTATAATCGTAAAAAATGAGATTAAAAATTGAAAAATTAAATTTTTTGAAAAAGGACAGAAAAGACGAAGAGGGACATAGGATCCTATATGAGATCCTATATAGGTTCCTGGCTTAGATCATATGTAGATGCGCAGTAATTTTTCTTCAATCGTAACAAAAAACAAGATTAAAAATGAAAAAAATGATAAAAACAGGGAAATAGGAATTATTATGATTTAATTTGTATGCTTATTATGAATTTTAATTACATAAAATTAGTGAAATAATACACGTTTCACCGCAGCTCAGAAAATAATTTAAAGTAAAATGAGAAAAAAATATTAAAATGATGATGATAAATATAATTTGCGCTTTATTTTGCAATATCTGAGTAAGCAATCCCAGGCAGAGTTCCAAATAAAATGTATTATATTTGATATAAAAGTGTTGAGTATGATGTAGAAAAGTTGACATTCTGGACAAAATCGAATGCGAAGCACGAGATACGTGATAAGAATATGTTCGTTAAAGCCGAAAGAGCTTTAACAAAAGAGAATTCACAATCAAAAAATTACAGAAGTGAATGTTTTGAGTCTTAATTATAAAAGGTTTGCGCAAGAATTTGCAAAAATATAAAGACCGAGCGCGTAGCGCGAGGTGAATATATAATCGAGCGCGAAGCGCGAGATAAATATAAATGATTTTTTTAAATTTCTTTTATCCAAACCGGTTTAAAAAATGTAATTCCATCTTTTTTTTTAACTGACTCTTATCAAATGTAAATATCTCAGAAATACAACCTTGAAGATTTCCATGTAAGAGATAACGAATATTGTATAATATGTAAAGGCTGTAGAAGAACTTTGTTATATTGTTAACCGAATTTCTAATTAACCCATCAATCAGACGTTCTTAAAATCGAGAAAGATGAGGATTTTCTGTATTTTGTTCTTATCCCTCGCCGCTATCCTCAATTCTATTGGTGAATATAAAAATACAATTGTATCTATGATTTTATGTACATTTTTAGAAGTCTTACGCAAATATTTAAATTTAATTCAAGATGTTATCTCTAACCTCTGGTTCCTAAAACATAAATACTTTTATTAAAAATAATTATGGGTTTTAAATTATTAATTTCATTACTGGTAAATTTCTATTAATTCATACCTATTTTAAAATCTATAGAATAGTTTTGCTTAAGAGTCAAAATCTGCCAAGTGAGCCACCTAATTTTCGATGGTCGAGCTTTTACGCAGAAATTACTTTATTTGGTTTCCAAGGATAAATAAAAAATACGATTCAAGCGGTTTGGTGAAATTTGAAGTTTTACAAAAGTTATTGTTAAAAACATTTTTCTGTATTACTTCGCTCATTATTTATTTTTTATCGATTCGTTGGATGTATTTCACTAATTTTTGAAATGGTTATTATAAACAGGACTCTCTTTTGATACAGATTTGTTATTTTTACAATAACCGTAATTAGTGTAAAATATAAACAATTTATTTAAACAAATGAAAATAAATATAACCCCTCTATCTAGTTTTTTTTTTAATTTTTGATCATCGAAATCAATTTTTATTTCATAACGCATTGCAGAAAAAAAGAAAAAAAATTTCATTGATTCAAAAGTTATTGCTTTTTTCGCACGACACTAACTGCGCGTCGCCCGTGTGGCGCGTGTCGCAGATGGGGGGGGGGATGCACTTTTTTCGTTCAAAAATATCCAGAACCTTCAATTTTGTTCTGATTTTAAATTTTTCTTAGAAGTAAAGTTCATTAAATTTTGAAAAGTTTCACGCTCCGTACTTTTGTCCTCTCTATTTGTTTATTAATAATTTTTCCACACAGAGTATTAAATAACTGAAATTTTCCGCATAACAATTTTTCACGCTTTAACAACTAAGTAGTAAAACTTTATATTGTCTTAAATGAATGTGACGAGACTCATAAAATACAAATAATTCGTTTATTATGTCTTTTATTTGTTATAAACCAATTTTAGGAACAAATTGACAAATAGTCTTATTATCGGTAAAAAATTTTTTTCGCCAAAATTGCTTTAACAAATAATTAAAAATATTCGAAAAAATATAACAATTTAAATTATTATAAACAAATCAGATTAACAAATTTTAAATTTAATCAAAATTTTATCAAACTTAAATTTTCTTTAATGGCCAAAATGGGTACAGATATTCCTGAAAATAATATATCTTTGATAATACTTAGTAAAATGTAACAATCTGAAAACTCGATTTTTTCCAAGTGAAAGTGCGAACATTTGGAATTTTTTATCTAGATTATTTCGAAGCATTTAAGTTGTTATATCTTGCTAAATATTATCAAAGATACATTTTTTAGAAATATCTGTACCCATTCTGGCCACCAAATAACATTTAAATTTGATAAAACCTTAAAATTAAATAATTGGTCACAGGAATTGTTAATAACAGTGCTTATTGTTGACTTTTTAAATATTTATGTTAATAGCAGTCATTCGTCCAATAGCCTAAAACATTTCCAGTGCAAAAAAAATTCTACGCGAAAAGGCCAAAATTTTGAATTTTGTTATATAATTTGTTTATAATTATAATTTAAAAACTCTTAAATTTTAATATTTTGCCACAAGAATTGTTCATAACAATGGATATTCTAAACTTTTCAATTAGTTTTGTAATTAAATGTTATTTCTGAATTAATATGAAGCACTTTCAGCAAATAGAATTTTTTTTACCGATAATAAGACTATTGGCTAATTTGTTTATAACAAGTAAATAGAATAATGAAGAAATTATTTGTATTCTATGAATAGCTAAACTTCAATTTAAGACAATACAAAGTTCACCTAATCACTCATTGAAGCGTAAAAAATGGTTATATACAAAATTTCAGTTTTTACATACTTTGAATAAAAAAGTTATTAATCAAAAAATAGAAAAGACAAAATTTCAGAGCTTCAAGCTCTTCAGAATTTGATGCACTTCAATTTAAAAAAATTTTAAATTTGAACCAAAATTAAAGGCTCTGGACATTTTTGAACGGAGGAAGGGCATTTCCTCCAGTTGTGTGGCACGCGCGACACGGGCGACGCGCGCTGAGTGCCGAGCGAAAAAAGCAATAACTTGCGAATTTATGAAAGTTTTCTTGTTTTTTTTTTCATTATGCGTTATGAAATGAAAATTTTATATTCGATGATCAAAAATTAAAAAATTAGATAGAGAAGTTATATTAATTTGTTTAAATAAATTGTTTATATTTTCAGCAAATTGAAATTAAAATTTTAAGGAAGAACAACTTCAAAACTTTTAATCTAAAATATATTCCGATTTGAATTTTCAAAAATAGATTATTTAAAATTAAGAGGAATTAAGATAGTATTATTATTTTTAATTAAACTCATTCAAAATGAAATAATTTAAAAGTATTTAATTTCAAAACGGTCAATTTGAAATTGTAAAGTATATTAAATATTTCAAATTAAAAACCTCAGAAATTACATATATATTAAATAAAATGAATATTTTTTAATATAAAAAAAGTGATCAGACAAGTGCTTCTGAAATTGAAAAAAAAACACCTTAATTTCACCGATCATAATGGAACAATTTTCAAATTAAATAACTATTATTTTTAAAAAAGTTCGAAAGTAAAAGTTAGTAGTATTGTAATATTAAATTTGTTTGTGCTGAAACCCTTCAAAATTTCAATTGCATTAAGTGAATTTACTCGTAGTCAATCATACTTTTAGAAATTCAACCATTTCAATTAAAATCGCCAAATTTAAACTACATAGAGCACTTTAAGTAAATTAAAATACTTTTTTGAAAATTAACTATTTCTAAATTTTCATTCCTACTTTTCGAGATTTAGCCAGTTTAATTTTGGTCTCAAAAATCAAACTCATGAAAGAAAAAAATTTTTAATTAAGTTTTTACCACGAAAATTATGAATTTTAAAAATGAAACCGTTAAAAAATAAAGAAAGTATTCTATTTGTTAATGGAAAATTGTTTCTTTTTCTTAACTGAGTTTAAAACATCCATATTTTTGGGACATTTTCAATGGAAAAAAATGCAGTATTTGAATTTGCTCGGAAGGCATTTCATTTAAAATAATGTAAAAACAATTACTTGAAACCTAAAAATTGTGAAACTATCAAATCTTTCATCTTGATATTCTACAATTTCGAAGAATTTAAAGTCCAAATAGTGTTGTGCCTTTAAAAGTCACTCTATTCAGAATACTTATATTCAATATTGTTAAATTTCAAACTGACTGAAATTGAATTAGTTGAATTTCGGAAAATATAATAATTGATAATTTGAAAATGGTTAATTTCAAAACAATGAATTCTACATAAAGTAATAGAAATTTATAAGAGCTTAAGTGCAACAAATTTTTAATAACACAAGTCTTCTCTAGTTAATTTTTTTTAGTATTTTGTAAGTTTCAAGTTTCAGCAGTATAGATTTTTTCATTTTTAATATTTCCTATTTAAAATTACTTTGTGTCGTGAACTTTTTTTAGATTTACAATGAACTTAGAATTACAGCCTTGAAGTTTTATCACTTTAACTTTAATTTGTCAAGAAGTATTTAAAAATTTTAGCGAGCTGAGAAACGACTCTACAATCAGACACAGGTTATACAAATTTCCAATCACCCCTAAGCATTTCAAGAGTCGTTTTTTAGAGCACTCAAATCAAAATACGATTGCCTACTTTAAGGGATATATAATCGTCTATTTTTTGTTGCAGAATTAAATTCACAGTCGATATGTTCTCCTAGTGGCGGCCCCGATTCAGATGTTCTTCGTGATGAACCCTCTTCTTCGTCTCCTGCCATACCGCGTTTTCTTTCTGGGCCTCGAGTACCTGACGAGTCTCATCTTCGTGCCAGGTCCCGATCTTCTTATGCCAGACATCATTCTTTTGCCGGGTCTCGACCAACTGCCGAGCCTTCTCTTCGTTTTAGGTTCACGTTTCCTGTTCTTAGGCAAACTTTTCCTCGCGTACTTGGATTTAAATTTGATGACCTTAGACGCATTCAACTAATTCCCCAGAACAATCTGAACCGGATATTCGTACTTCGACGATACGTTTTTCCTCCTGCCAAACCAATTGGATTAGTGAACCACGATTTTGTCTTTATACCCTTGCCAACCGTGGAACAAATTGTATTATCAACGTCCACTGGTGATGTCTGTGCAATATTAGAAAAATCATCAAACAGAAAACAGTTTTTTAGAGGACTATATAAGCCTGCTCCGTTAAGGCCAAAAAGGGGGAAAATAAATATGGACAGCGGTAGAATTGAAGAAATGACCAGAAAAGAAATCGTCGAATGTCCTGTAGGCAGACAAAAACCAATCAAGACAGTTTTCAGAGTATTTCTTGCATGAAACATTTTGCTTTAAAATCTTTAAAATCTTTAAAATCTTCTTTAAAATATCTTATAAGTTTTCATTGTTTTTTAATCGTTTCAGAACTTTTAAATATCTCTTAAACTTACTGAAATTTGTTCTAAAATTATATATTATAGCACGATGTTTCTTCAAAAACTTTTAAACGCTTTTTTCAAATTTTATGAAATAGTTTGAAACGCTTCGATTGTTCCAATTCTTAAAATAAGTTTTTTTACAATTTTATTTTACTTATCTCTGAAAATGTAAAATAATAATTACCCGGACGTAAAGAAAGGAAACATTTTTTTCTTCTTAAAAATTCCGGAATCATGATATGGTAGCAATATGTTAAGAAAAAATTATTGCACAACATAAAATACTTAATTTAGAAAAATGTTAAAATTAAATCTTTATCTACTTCGATGTTATGAAGAAATTAGTCAGCTAACAATTAATTGATTTTTTCAGAACTTATTACACAAAAAGCATTAAACAATCATTTTCATTCAAACATAGAAATTATTTTTACGCCAAATTTGCTTTCAATTTGACATTCATTTTTGAAAATTTGTTTTATTGGTAACTTTTGATACTAATTTCAGAAGAAAATAAAAATTATTTTCACATGATTTGAAAAATCGAATGTAAATACACATTTATATTACATATTCCATTATATAACCTTTAAGTCAATAATTAAATTATGTCACTTAAATTTCAGAAACTAGGTTTTAATCTTTATTTACTTTAATAATCAGAAAACGTAAATTAGCTAATAATCAACTGACCATTTTACTAAAGAAAATCCATAAAAATATAATTCTGTTATAAAACATTACAATAAATTTAACTTTATATATTTTTTTTAATTTAAACTTTTATTTTTGAAAATTTGGTTTAATCTTAAACTTGTAAACTAATTCCAGAAAATGTTAAAGAGCAGCTTACGAAGAAGCCACAGGAAAGGAAGTGCTTTTTCTGCCGCGTATTGCATTATTTAATGTCATGTCCGCAGTTTTAAAATCAGTCTGTAGCACAAAAAAAAGTTCATTTTTCCAAGAAAATTGTGTATAAATTTTTAAGGTCTCATTTATTTCAGAATTGTGCTTCAAGGAACTTGTGTCAGATTTATCAGGCGAAGCATCATACAGTACTTCATGACCCATCTTCAAGCTCAGGACAATCTTCTTCGATGATATCAAATAGATCTTTAACGCCTCGTCAAGCACAATCTACTCATGCGGTTTCGGTAATGCAGATTTCTCAGAAGAAGTCACCGTTGGTTCTCCTGACAACAGCAATGGTCAATGTGACTACATCATCTGGTCATACAAAGTGTGTTCGAGGACTTATCGATCAAGGCTCAGAGGTGTCCATAATCTCTGAGTCCCTTGCTCAAAGTCTCCAACTCCCTCGTACCAGAGGACCTGTTGTTCTCCTAGGAGTGGGGGAAAGTAAGTCGGGAACGTCTCGTGGATCAGTCAACGTCGTTGTCTCACCAAGTTTTGATTCGGGCTTAAACTTCAACTCCGGGCTCTTGTTCTTCCAAAGTTGATTTCTAAACGCCCAGAGCATCAAATTAGTCTTGAGGAATGGCCTTATCTCACTGGTCTACCATTAGCGGATCTGAAGGTCAGTGGAAGTGCTCCAATTGATTTAATTTTAGGTGTGGATGTATATGCAATTTTAATTAAACAAGCTCTTCGAAAGGGTCCCCCGGGCACTCCTGTAGCTCAAAATTCCGTATTCGGGTGGATTCTCTGTGGACCTACAGGCAATACCTCACCATTGGATACATCTACAGTGACTATGTTTCATTGTTTCAAGAGTGAAGAACTTTTTTTTGACCTTCAAAAATTTTGGGAGGAGGAGGAGTGAAAAACTTTTCCAAAAGACTCACTCTAGGACAAAAGATGGGAGATACATCTGCCCATCAAGAGTGACGTCACATCGTTAGGCGATTCCTATTCTGCAGCTCTTCGCATGTTACTTCATATGGAGCAGCGGTTCAAACGAGATGTTGATCTCCAAGAAGCGTATGCCAAATTCATGGAAGAATATCATCAACCTCAGCATATATAGTCCGTCAACATCCCTGCAGATCCAAGGAGTATCTCGCGGTCATTTTTTCTTCCGCATCATGGAGTTTGGCGTGAATCTAGTTCAACCACGAAACGACGAGTAGTTTTTAATGTTTCTCGACGATTAAGTCGAGGCATTTCATTGAACGAGTGTCTTTACGCAGGGCCAAAATTACAATTAAATATTTCAGATGCCTTACTGCAGTGGCGTCTTCACTTCATTGTCTTTTCTGCAGATGTCGAAAAAATGTATCGACAGATTATTGTCCACCAAGATAATCAGGATCTCCAACTTATTCTGTGGCGAGAAAGTCAAAATGAGCTTGCCCAAGTATTTCGACACAGTACTCTCACATATGGTCTGACTTGTGCCTCATTTCTAGCTCTTCGCACCGTTCAGCAGCTTGGTCTTGATGAAGGGGATCGATTTCCCTTGGCTGCTGAATTGATAAAAAATGGCATCTATGTTGATGATGTCTTATCAGGAGCGGATAATTTGGAAGATGCTATTTAATTACACAACCAACTACGTGGTCTCTTCATGGCGGGCGGCTTGCCGCTCAAAAAGTGGAATTCAAACAATCATGAGCTAATGCAGCGCATTCCGGAGCATCTGCACGCGTTATCTTCAGATATATCATGGCAGTCAGAAACATCGGTTTCGATGCTTGGGTTAACTTGGAAACCCAGTACCGATTGTTTTATTTTCCAGGTGAATCTTAGGCCTATTAAAGATGTCATCACAAAGCGCCTTGTCGTCAGCCAGTCAGCCCAATTATTTGATCCTCTAGGATGGTTGGCACCGGTTATCATCGTCGCAAAGATCTTTATCCAGGAACTTTGGAAGCTTAATTTATCCTCGGATGATCCTTTACCTGAAGGAGCTCGTTATCGCTGGATAAAATATTATGAAGATCTTTCTCGTCTTTCCGCAGTCAGGATACCTCGCTGGATAGGATTTCGTTTGCAAATGTGCTCGTTCGAACTTCATGGAGTTGCTGACGCTTCTGAAAAGGCGTACGCTGCTGTCGTTTATTTAAGGACAATTTCGCCTAACGGAAATGGTTTTATTGGACTCATTTCTTCTAAAACAAAGGTTGCTCCTGTTCAAGCTGTTCCGCTTCCTCGTCTTGAGCTATGTGCCTCAGTTTTGTTAGCTCGTCTCGTCGCTCACCTTCAAACTCAACTGCGTTTTGATGCTGCTCTATATTTATGCTCTGATTCTATGAACACACTTCATTGGATTTCAGCTGTTCCTACAAAATGGATGATATACGTCGCGAATCGGGTTTCGGAAATTCAAACGATCGTTCCTCCAGCAATTTGGCATCATGTTCCGGGTGCAGATAATCCAGCCGACTGTGCTTCTCGCGGGTTGTCAGCTTGCGAACTTTTGCAGTTTTCACTCTGGTGGAATGTTTCTCCGTGGCTTAAAAGACAAGAAGAGTGGCTTTCATTTCTGATTGGCCGTCCAGAAAATACAGTGGCCAAAGAAGAACGTAAAGTTACTGTCAACGTAGCAGTTCGTGTTAATGAACCGTGTGATCTTCAGAGTCTTTATTCATCTTTAGACAAATTACTACGAGTCACTGCTTGGTGTCTTCGTTTTCGAGACGCTTTGAAATGTCGTTCTATTATCGTTTCTCGGATTTCAGTTGCATCAGATCTTCGAACAGCAAGAACAAAGTCGCTATTTTTCTAATGAAATCACCGCTCTAAAAAATAAAATGCAGATTTCTAAGACTAGCACTATAATAAAGTTGACTCCATTTTTTAATGGTCAACTTCTTCGTGTCGGACGTCGCTTTAAGCACTCTCTTCTCACCTATGATGAGAAGCATCCACTGATTCTACCTCCTGAGTCTATTCTCATAATTCTTATCATCCGCGACTGTCATTTTCGCTGTCTTCATGGGGGTGTCCAACTAACCCTTGGAACGTTACGATAATCTTATTGGATTCTTCAAGGTCGCAATTTGGTCCGATCATTGATTCATCGGTGCATTCCATGCGTCAGAAACAGAGGTAATACTCAGCAACAGCTGATGAGTGACCTCTCTTCCATTCACATTATTCCACCTGAACGAGCATTCATGAACACTGGGGTAGACTATGCTGGCCCCGTCAATGTTCGCACCTCCAAAGGACGAGGTCACCATTCCCACAAAGCCTGGATTTGTATTTTCGCCTGTTGTGCCTCCCGCTCAGTTCATCTCGAGTTGGTTTCTGATTACACAGCAGAAGCCTTCATAGCTGCTTATATTCGCTTCACTTCTCGTCGTGGTCTTTGTCGAACGTTGTCTAGTGACGAGGGTACGAATTTTGTAGGAGCAGATCGTCAACTAAAGGAAATGTTTTCTGAGGCATCAGCAGAGTTTGTTTTGGTCGCTACATACCTTGCTTCGCATGGTACCCAGTGGAAATTCAAACCTCCTGCAACACCTCACTTCGGAGGTATATGGGAAGCTGTAGTTAGATCGACAAAATTCGATCTTCGTCGAGTCATTGGGGACTCTACATTGACGTTTAAAGAAATGACCACTCTTTTAACACAAATTGAGACTTTCCTTAATTTTTGGCCTCGCAGAGCTCAGTCAGATGATGCAACAGACATTTCTGCCCTCACACCAGGACATTTTCTCATTGGAGGTCCACTGAATACAGTTCCTGAACCGTCGCTTGCAGACGGTCAGCTGAGTATTTGAAAGAACTTCAACCTCGATGCAAGTGGACTACTTCATCGCCATCCATACAGATTGGAGATTTGGTTCTCATTCGACATGAGAACCTTCCACCTACTCAATGGCCTATGGGTCAGGTTCTACAGCTTCATCCTGGCAAGGATGGCCTAGTTCGGATTGTCACTCTCAAGACAAAGACTAGCACACTCGATCGGCCAATAGTTAAATTGTGCCTTCTCCCACGTTCATCTTAAGTGCAGTGATTGTGAGCCTATTTCTTCGGGGACGAAAGCGGGCAGAATGTTGTGAATTGGACATTAGTTCACTGTTTTTATGAATGTTTTAATTTGTGTTCTCATTTTCTATTTTTATTTGCGTTCTTCGTTACATTTATGATTCTTGGACTTGTCCTTATATTTTGATTTTCGTATTGAGTAATGTCTGAATTTATGTCTAAGCCGGTCTTATCGTTTTCGTGCTGTCCTTCTCTTACAAATAGTTTTGTTGCTCGGTTTCCCAATTTTATTTCCTCGCCTCGTCAGTCCGCGTTCGCCAAGCAACAAGTTCTGTTGATTTTATACAGTTTTAATCTATTTATAATAAAGACCGCGCTTATACGGCGTTATTTTTATGAATTAAAGTGCTGCGGTTCTAAATGACTTGACCTAAACACGCATGTTTCCCTACCAGAATTGATCAGTCGTGACAATGTTTAGTCGTTTTTTTAGTGTTCAAAACAGACATAAAAATCTAACTTAAAAATACGATTTTGAAATCAGATCGTTTTACCTCTATGTGTATTTGAATTTTTTATTATTTTGTTACAAAAAAAGCTCACTTGCAAAAAATTGTCGTTTGCCACCTTCTCCCTTTCCACCCTTCATATATTAATTATATTACGAAAGTAACAAAAATGGTAAAAACCAATATTGAGCAAGCATATCCATAATTATAATTATATATTTATTATACTTAATATACTACCTAAAATTATAGTTAATCCGTGTTTTACTTCATCGATCTTCAACATTAGGGGCCATCCATATACCACGTGGGCAATTTTTCACCCCTTTTTGATCCCCCCTCCCCCCTCATAGACAGCCGTGGAATTTTTACAAACACCCCCTCCCTTAATCTGTCCA
>NC_046658.1:156986805-156997838 GCF_010883055.1 Belonocnema kinseyi | reverse complement strand
CCCCCCCCCCCCACCCCAAACTATCCACGTGGTATATGGATGGCCCCTTATTATAATACATTTGATTAGGATTCAAATATTTCTACTCCTCAAAATAACAAGACATTTTTATTCTTACATCTTACATTTTAAAATCCCTTATATTCGTCACCTTACTTATTCAAGCTGGAGAAATTAACCGGCGAGTGATGACTGTTTCGTTTTTTTTACTCACTTGTGGCTAGACCATGTATTCATCAGATCATGGAAAAACTTCACAATGTAAGAAACTCTCCTCCATGTGCAATTAATGGAGGTTACGCATTTTTATATGTAGGAGGATATTTGAAAATTCTCTAATTGAGCTGATTTCGATTCAAAATGTCTTCAATTTTCTAGACTTAGAATTTGTATATTTGACTTTGGTTATTTAAAATAATTAAAATTTGCCATTTTCGATTTATGATTTTTAATTTTTGATTTCCAGAACTTTTTATTCAAAACTAGGAAACTTTTAAGTTTTCTTATTACTAAATTATGGAATTTTGATGATTCAGATTTAAAAAATCTGCGCTGGAAAATGTATTTACCTCGCGCTCGATCTTTCTGCATAGACCTTTTTAAAACTAAGGATGAAAGTATCGACAACAATCATTAGGTGATTGCGAATTCTCTTCTGTTGAGCCTCCTTCAGCTTTAACGAACACATTCTCATCACGTATCTCGTGCCTTTCTATTCAGCCTTCTCTATTGCAGCCTTACCGTTTGATAACTTCCAAATTATATTTTAAAAATTTGTCATAAGGACAACCGCAAAATTTCGCCGGGAACGGATGCTAATCTGAAAAATTGCACCCGCTTCCAGTGAAATCGTGGTAAAATTTCAGCCATAACCACGTCTCACAACCGTGAGATAGGTGGTCCGCGTGAGTTGGACAACTAGATAATATGAGCTAAATGCTCGGGGTGTGCATGAAACGCCCTGCAGCTATCATCAGGAATGTCTTGGCTCAAAATGTGGCGGCGGTATGTTAACCCTCTACCGTTATGCCTAAGGTGCTGTGTATATAAACAACTTTCAGCTCATTAGCCTTCTGACTAACATATAAAACGATGCTATAAAAAATGCCATTCATCTTAGAGTAATATTTAAAAAATGCCAAGGCTGCCGATCGTTACAAATATGTCACTGTGGGCGGCAGAGGGTTAAGGTGGAAATAACACCGTCTTGGCATGCCAAAATAAAACCCTTCGTACTAGACTTCAATCCGGGTGATTTAAGGAAAACAAACGTTAGCTCACAAGACATTGAGTGATCCTTCACATTTCTGTGGAAGATACCGTGCATCCTTTTATCGAGCAGCTGTTCCCGAAAGTTTTTTTCTTGTGCTTTCTTAATCCGGGCTTTCAGGAGCGAGTACTCAAAATAGATAAGATGTGATGCATTTTTCTCATCCCTAATACTGAAGTCAAGTCCGAGTGTTTCAGCAGCCTCCTCCGCTGCTTTGTACAGAAACGCTCCTTTGCCTACTTCTTCGTGATTCCTGACCATTTTAAGAAGAGGTTCCCTTCCATTTGCAACTCTATGTGCTGTACCCAGAATAATCCTGTTGTGAAGACATTCAAGACTCAATATTCCGCGACCACCTTGATGGCGTGAGATGTACAGTCGCGGAACGGAAGACTTAAGATGCATGCTTTTGTTCATGTGCATAACCTTTCTTGTCCCGATATCAAGAGATCTGAGCTCGTTCTTCGTCCATGGAACTACTCCAAATGAAGAGAGTACTACCGGGACGGCAAGCATGTTCGTTGCAGATACTTTGTTCCTCGCCGACAGTTCGGAAGACCAAATCTGCCGGATGAGACGTTAGTATTTGCTTCGGAGAGAGAGAGTATAAATCTCTCCAGCACAAAGGTGTCGTATAGCGCTTCTATCAACGAGCTCAGGATCTTCAGGGATGTCATTAAGTTTTCCTTGCTTCAAGTAAACCTTGGCGTATTTGTCTAACCCAAATTCCGAATTCCTTAGTATATCGATCTACAATCCCTAGAGCTAGATGTGGTTGCTCTTTGGTTTTAGCATAGATCTTTAGACCGTCCATGTAAGATACATGAGTGACCTTTATTTTCGATCTGCAGGTTGGCCGCACAAGTACCCGTCGGAATGGCGAAGTGCTAGAGATAGTGGCAATAATGTAAGGCAAAAGAGGAGTGGGCTCATGGTGTTGCCCTGAAAGACACCTCTCTGAAAGGTGACCTTGTTAGTTGTCACACGATTTTTTCCAGATGAGATAGTAAATCTGGTTTGCCAAAGCGGCATCAATCTCTCTATGCACGTAACTATTTGCGGATGCACCTTTAAGATTTCCAAAAAACAGATGATAAGTCTATGGGAGGTCAAATCGAAAGCTTTCCGATAATCAATCCACGCTATCGACAGGTCACGCTGGTAGAATGCTGCATGTTTGCAGACACATCTATCGATGAGAAGGTTCTCCCGACATCCCGCTACGCGTTTCTTTGAGCCTCGTTGTTTATACATTTCTTGCCACACAGGTTCAATTGCCCGAGCAATCCTATCATTTAAGATAGCTGTGAATATCTTATACGGTGAGTTCAGAAAAGTGATTGGCCTGTAACTCTTCGGGTCAGCTAAGTTGCCTATTTTCGGCAGGAGTATTGTGCGCCCTTCCACCAACCACTCCGGAATCGGCTCTTCCGACTAAAAATATGAGGTGAAAATATGTGCCAAATGTTAATGGGTTGAAGGAAACTTCTTCCACCAGAAGGTTTTGATACAACCTGGGAGATTGATTTTCGCTCCCGACATCCACAGGCAGCCAAAGGCTGAGGGGAGCAAACGTCTCCTTCCACTACACGGACTACTTCAGTAAGTCCACCAAAGTCCAGCCCTTTTCTCCCCCGCCCTTCTCTCTGCCGCCCTTTTCTTTAGAGATACACTGTCGTCTGTTTTCGAAATGCTGAAATTGTCGAAATGTTTTCCATTTCACTGAAGTTTTAAAAGGGATTCAACTTCAAACCTAGATTAAATGTAACAGTTTTCATTTACCTAATAAATTTCAGAACAGGAAGATCTTAAATTTTCATGCGCAAGTGCGCAGTTGTCCTTATCCTATACATGGAAAAGTGTGCGAATGAGAAAGTTTGTCAAATTGACGTAAGTCAGAGAGATTCTGTTCGTTTGTTTTGATGCAAGTGTCAAGTGCCGAGTTGTGGTACAAATTACACGCCATAGAAGGCGAATACACTTCGCTTTTTTAAAGCCATCACTGTACGTACAATAAACGTCTAATATATTTTATTGTTTTATATAACTGTTATTTAATTTTAATAGAAATGATTTAAAAATTTAACATTTACTCACTACCTGAATGCCTGCGGAGAATTTCTCAGAGCTAATTTACCAATTTATAAACTGAGTCACCTCATAATAACTTTTAATGAAATTATAATATTTTTTATGCTTACGTTTCGAAAAACTTTACACTTTTCAATCAAGTTATATTACTTCCATTATTTCTTTATCATATTACAAATTTAAACGGTACTTACCTATACTTTTTCTTCTCAAAATCTGTTCACACATTTTTTCAACAAGTACAGAAAATATTTTTTATATATTTATTTCGTGTTTCTTTCGTATGATGATCAACAAAAGAACAGAACCTCTCTAACTTATGCAAGTTGACAAATTTTCTCACTTTCACACTTTTCCATGTATAGTAAGAGGACAACTGCGCACCTGCGCACGAAAACTTAAGATCTTCGTGTAATGTGCCTACCTCTTACGGTAATGTTTCTATTCCCAGTTTCAAATGGCTTCCCACGGGCAGTTGGGTCTCCTTATCATTTCTTCGTGATCGAAACGCAAGCATTCATTTGTTTTAGAACAAATTAAAATGTATCAGTCCAAAGAACTTTCTAGATTGACCTTTGTTGAACTAGTATTGCGTTATTCTGGCGGACTCAAACAGTAGAAGTATAATTAATAATTAAAAATTAAAAACAACAATTTTAACCATTCTTAAAAACTAGTAACTAAAGTAAAACTAAAAATTTATATGGAAAAATTCTTATTTGAATTAGTTTGGCATTTTATAGCATTGTATAGTATTGACACTGGGCCTCACATATCACTGAAAGACTTGTGTCGTTTGTCGAAAAATTTAATATTTGTATTTTCAATGCTTTTTCACAAATAAAACAAAAACTACGTATCCTACAAAAAAGTGATGAATAACAAATTTGTAGATATTTTTTGGTCACACAATGTTTGTCTTATAAGTTTATTTCCTATATTGCATAGTTTGACCGCAAAAAGCAATTTTTGGTTTTTGATTAGTTTTTGTGCGGACAAAATTTAAATTTTTCGAAAAAATTCAAAAAGTTGATATGATAATCTTGTAGGGCTATAGAAAAGTAACATTTTTCTTTTCAAGTACCATGAACAACTTTTCACAGAATTTTTGAATCATGAAAAAAAGTGTATTAAAAAATAGTCAAAATGGGCTAACTTTTAGTCTTTTTATCCAAAATGTCTAACTAACTAACTTTGCATTTAACTTAGGACACTAAAAGAGTGTACCAAAAGCCAATTTAATAGATTAACTTTTTTCAAAAGTTATGGTGCTCACAGACAGACAGACTGACATAAGGACAGGCATAACGACAGACAGATAGACATACAGATGGACACATTCGTAAAAACCTGTATTTCGGATTCAGGCGGACTGTATTTACTTTAGGATTTAATTCACAGTATTCGATTCAAGCGAAATATTTATGAAAATTTTAAAACGAAGCGGTAATGCAGGAATTAAATATAAGAACACGAGCGCAAAGCGTGAGACAAAACAATGTGAAGAATAAATTCACTGTCATTTACTTCAATTTTAAAATTACTATGCATAAACGTCTACTAAGTATAAAGACTGAGCGTAAAGCGCCCGATCTAGCAAACGAGCGCGTTTTGTAAAAAGAAACTTTTATTATAAAGGTCAAATATTTGAGTTTACACAAGAAATACTCTAAAATTCATTTTGATTGCGTGGCGGTGGCCTACTGTACATTCCGAGATTTCTTCTGTAGTCATTTCTTCAACCTCACCCCTGTGCATGTTTATTTTGCACCTTTTTGGACTGGACAAACTATCTTTAAAAATTCCTCGAAAAATCTGATGCCTGTCTGGTAATTTTTCCAATATGGCACAGACGTCACCATTGGACGTTGACAATACAATTTGTGCTTTGGTTGGCATAGGTATAAGATCGTAGCTTTTGTTTCTTAATCGAATGGGTTTGTCAGGAGGAAAACAGTATCTTCGAAGATTGAATGCAGCAGAACCCGGTATGGCCAGAGAAAGAGTTGTGTCTGGAGAATTGCTGGCAGAAGAAGAAGTTCCACAACGAGGAACATAAAGATCAGGGTCGTCTTCAGGAAAACAGTCAGACTGTAGACCTAATTCTGCAACAAGAAATAGAAAATTGTATTTTTTCAGGTACACAATCGTACTTTAATACTTGAGAGTTGTAAATGTGCTTGTCATCCAGGAACTGTACTTTACAACTGCCTTTTAATTCTTCTCGCTAAACATTTTTAGCCCCCGGGTTCTTTTCAAATAAATTTTAATTTGAAAAGTATATTTTCTTATAGGAAATTTATTTGTGCTCCTTCTTTGTTTTTAAGATCACGAATTCTTTCTCTAATACATTGAAAATGATTTATTTATAGTTATCATACAGACTTAACAGATGTTTTCATTTAATTTTAATATCTTTTAAACCCTGGCACAATTGAGAAGTTTATTTTTTAACAGTGTACTTTATGCCACTGTGATGGTCCACTTTTTTCAAATTTGCATGTATATCACCCTCAAAGGGTATAGCCGAAGAAGCATATGAGAAATGCCCCTAACTCAAATTCACCTTAATGTGTGCCAAATGGTAGCATGTGACCAAAAATTAGTCTATGCCAAATTACAAGCTCCTAAATCTTATTTTAGAGTTATGAGGTAGAAAGTAGAAATGTTTTCCTTACTGTGATTACTTTTTCTTGAGTGGAAATGTTTTTTTTTCATTTGGTTTAACATTATTTACGCAATCAACGATATATAGTGCATCAATATTTCTGCAACATTCCTAAAACATACTCGTTAGACAATATCGTTATGCAATATTGTAGCTATATGGCCGTAATATTACGTAAACTAAGTGACGTTCAAAGCAAGCCAATGACGCTACCGATACGACGCATGCGCGGTACAATTGGGGAGCCGAATGCGCATCACTGCGCGCCACTTAAAACACTACGCAGTGACGCACTCTTGCTTTGATCGTCACTTAGCCTAGGAATGTTGGCGATTTATTGATGCACTGTATATTGTTTATTAAGTAAATAATGTTAAACCATATGTAATGAAAACATTTCCACGTATTTTGGCGGGAAATTCAATTTTAAAAAAGTTAAATTTTGGTTTTCAATTTTTTTTAACTACCTTCCGCACCTCTAAAAATTACGCTGAAAATACATGTCATCCACCTTCAAATGCTCTACAAAATAAAATAAAAAAAATCAGGTGCGCATTTTTTGTAGAGTTTAGAAAAAGTAATCGCATAAAGAAAAAAAAATTATATTTTTTACCTTATGTCCTTAAAATAAGATTAAGGACCTTGTAATTCGACATAGCCTAATTTTTGGTCACAGGCTACCATGTAGCATACATTAAGCTGATTGAAAACAAGCTTCATGAAGTGTAGCACGTATTTTCTATAAAAAAAGACGTTTTTGTAAACTTTGTCCATAACACAGCCACACAAAAAAAAATTGTGCGGATCTGGTGACAAGACACACGTATTCCTATGGATTTTGGGGTGCTGAATTCAAATTCGATATCAAAAATCACCCATCACGTCATGGTTGAGCCATAACCTCAAAAAATTACGAAAAATCATGCACTGAGGCAAATAAATTTCAAAATAATGCCAGTGATGCAAATTTTCACTTCAAAAACGTGTCGAGAACTGTGAAGGATCAATCCTTGCCTGATATCAACTTATTTAACACAACTTTACCCAACAGAACCTGACCTCACCTAACCTGAATTAACAGAAATTTATTGAACTACACGTAAAGCTCTGGAAGCACATTCTCCCAGTAGCAAATGTGTGCTACATCGAATGGGTCAACTCGAGCCTAACCTAGAAATAAATCTAACCTAGCCTTACCTAACCTAACCTAACCTCACGAAACACAATTAAACTGATTGTGTTGTCCCGTTGTGTTTGCGGTACCGTTTGAATCAGCTTGGGCTTAACCTGCAAAGAGGTCAAACCTATCCTAACCTAAAAAAGCCTGGCCTAACCTAACCTAACTTAACTTCACGTAACACAATTAAACTCGTTGTGTTGTCCCGTTGTGTTCACGGTAACGTTTCATTCAGCTTCATCTCAACCTACATAGACGCACATTACTCATTTGAAGAAGATTAGAGCTACAAGTAGAATTGACCCCATTTCAATTAACTTGGCAATGTTTGTATCAATTAAAATGTCGAACTGTAACTTGAACATGCAAATGAATGAGAGTTTTATTCAAAAATTTTTTCTCTCTGCTTTTCTTAGACTTAAGGGATATATTTATACTATCTTTCGTGTTTACATATTATCTTGCTATTTATCGTAATTAAATTGATTTATAGCCCTACTTCAGTCTATTTTCTGCCTGCTATAACGTGTCCTTTTTTCTTCGAAGGAACGATGCAAAGAGTTACGTTTACGTTTAAGACTTTTGAGAACAGGATTGCTAGCGTAATCGGTTAGTTTAGGTCAGGTTTTGTTAGATTAGGATAGGTTAAACCTCTATGTACGTTTAGCCGAAGCTGAAAGAAAAGGTACCGCAAACACAACGGAAATAACACAATCAGTTTAATTGTATTTCGTGAGGTTAGGTTAGGTTAGGCTAGGCTAGATTTATTTCTAGGTTAGGCTCGAGTTGACCCATTCGATGTAGCACACATTTGCTACAGGGAAAATATGCTTCCAGAGCTTTACGTGTAGTTCAATAAATTTCTGTTAATTTAGGTTAGGTGAGGTCAGGTTCTGTTGGGTAAAGTTATGTTAAATAAGTTGATATCAGGCAAGGGTTGATCCTTCACAGCTGTCGACATGTTTTTTAAGTGAAAATTTGTATCACTGGCATTATTTTGAAATTTATTTGCCTCAGTGCATGATTTTTCGTCATTTTTTGGGGTTATGGCTTAACCATGACGTGATGGGTGATTTTTGATACCGAGTTTGAATTCAGCGTCCCAAAATCCATAGGGATACGTGTGTCTTGTTACCAGATCCGCACACTTTTTTGTGTGTGGCTGTGTAATCGTTGATATTTAGATCAAAACCTTTTTTCATAATTATTAAAGTTTGGGACCAGACCCACCTTTTTTAGTGCTTCTTATTTATTATCCTAAATTTTCAACTCGATGTGGCGCTTCATGTGATAATAAGTTGGAAAATAAGAAAGGTGGCGGTAAGGTAGGAATCTAGTGATAGTCATAAATATTATAAATAGCAATAAGCATTGCATGAAATTTAAAAGTGCAGCTAACAAAAGGGCAGTTCATTCTCTTACAATTGAAAGGGCAAGTACCAGCTTTTTGCAATTCAATCAGAATATTTAAGAGCGTACTTGAAGTTTCTCACCATAGGATTCTAAAAATAAGCTAAAATTGCTGTTTTTTAAAATAATTTAATAAATGAAATACAGGGTCGTTTTACTCACTAAATATTTTTGTCAATTAAATATTTAAATACATCAACATCAATTTCTGAATTAGGAATATAATACCGCAACAATCATAATATATTGCACATATTCGATGTTTAAAGGGCAATAAAATGCAATTGATTTGAAAGCAAATAAATAATTCGTTTACGTTAAAATAGACAAAACTCATTTTTCGGGATGAATTTCAAGGGTTGTCTTCAACCTTTAGAAATGTTTTTTATGCAGATAAAAGGAAACACACGTCGCTTATTTTTTGGTGCCCAAAAAAGGTTTCCTTGTCAATAAAAGATTTTAAAAATTTAAATACTTTCATACAAAAGTAGTAGCTCTGCTTAAAACACACCTTTTATATATAATAAACTTTCTTTAAAGGAAAAAAATTCAAGAAAAGTGGGAAAAAGTTTTGGTACAAAATGTAGAATTGCTTATAATATAAGTTATGGCACTCCTGTGATTGGTCACCGAATTAATGAGATCACATCCCGAAACCTTTTCAAAGCCTCCCCTGGGGGGGAGACACCCCTGTAACTGGTCACATAAATAAGTTAGGCCACATACCTACCCCTTTTCAGCCTGCCATTGGGGAAAAGCTCCTCTGTGACTTGCCACAGAAAGAATGTAGGTCACATCCCTACCCCTTTTTCACGTCTCCTTGCAGGAGCGGTAAGGCACTCCTGTTACTGGTCACATAAAGAATTTAGGTGACATTTCTGCCCCTTTCCATCAACGCTAGAGGGGGGTCACCCTGTGACAAGTCGCATAAATAATTTGGGTTACATCCCTACCCCTTTCCAACTTCTCGGGGGTTCTTCTAAGATATTTACATTTGATAAGAGCACTTATATAAAATAATATAGTTAAAGACATTATTAAATTGTTAAACCATTTTTTTTATTAACTTTAATTAATTATTACTTCACTAAGTGAAAAAGGGACAGAAAAGTGAAAATTTCCGATAAACCGCAACTATCAGACATTACTATAGGCGAAGATAGTCATAAGCAATAATAATTTGTTTAAATAAGTATTTTTTCCAAATGTAATTAATTATTAAGTCACGCCTGATAAAAAATAGAAGAAAAGTTGAAAATTTTAAAAGAAAACACAACATTCTACCAATTCAGTAAAGATAATATTATAAACATTCATAGTTAATTGTATAAACAATTTTTTTTGGTAACTTGAATTCATTATTACCTTACTTTAATTGAAAAATTGACAAAAAGCCAGAAATTTCAGAAAAAACCGCATCTTTTTAGCATTATATAAATAAAATACTATTTGTAATAATAATAAATCGTTTAAACAATCACTCTTGAAGACATTGATTAACTATCACCTACCTCTAATTGAAAATTATACAAAAAGTGGAAAATTTCTGAAAAAACGTGGCTTTCTAATTCCATTCTATGAGAAAATGACTAAACACAATGATAAATTGAATAAACAATTTATGTGAACATCTAATTATTAGGATGAAATGGTTTTTTATGTAGCAGAAACAATTTTCATTTTTAGAAAACACAAAAGAAGTCATAATATGCGCTTAACCTCGCAAAAGCCATTTTTTCACATATGGAGGTTTTTTGAGACCCTATAAAACAGACTTATGGTGTTGATATTTGAAAATTGATATTTTATTCGTATTCTATAGCTAATTGTGAAGAGAAATGATGAAAACAAATTTCTGGGGTGTCCTCATAAAAATTCGAAATCTTTTTTCTACTACCCTACTGTACACGGGGTTGGGACAAGCCTAAATACGGCAAGCCTTCCCCCGCATCACTTTCAACAAGGTAAAGGCTTCTACGGGCATCGCTTCCCCGAGTCGCATGGTTGCCTTGGACATCACTTCCCCCAACTCTGAGGCTAATCAGGGCATCACTTCCCTAGTATATTAAAACGTACCCGAAGCAGGGGTTATATAAAGCATGTCCATTTTTTCGATAGTACCTATATTTTTAAATATCACTGGGGAACTGATGCCCGGGAAGACATGCCCATTTTTTCCGTAGTACCTATATTTCTAAATTTCACTACGGAAGTGATGCCCGTGGAAGACATGCCTATTTTTGCCATAGCCTCTATATTTCTAAATTTCGCTGGGGAAGTTATTCCCGGGGAAGATATGCCCATTTTTACCATCGCCTCTATATTTCTAAATTTCACTGGGCAAGTGATTCCCGGGGAAGACATGCCCTTTTTTCCATAGTACCTATATTTCTAAATTTCACTGGGGAAGTGATGCC
>NC_046658.1:156971250-156986705 GCF_010883055.1 Belonocnema kinseyi | reverse complement strand
TATATTTCTAAATTTCACTGGGCAAGTGATTCCCGGGGAAGACATGCCCTTTTTTTCCATAGTACCTATATTTCTAAATTTCACTGGGGAAGTGATGCCCGGAGAAGACATGCCCATTTGTTCCATAGTATCTATATTTCTAAATTTCACTGGGGAAGTGATGCCCGTGAAAGATATGCCCATTTTTTCCATAGTACCTGTATTTCTAAATTTCACTGGTGAAGTGATGCCCGGGGAAGACAAGCCCTTTTTTTTTTACTACAAAAACATTATATTTGACAAATTCTTTTGGCTCAAAGATATCTACAAATTTTCGTTAAAAATATGATCCCATAAGCTGAGACTTGCAGAGTGGAGATACCGCATTCATGCGACAATTTGGAAGCTCACATATGGGTCCATTAGGTATATTCGATTCTTTTTAAAAAATTGATTTCGAACCGGATCATTAAGAATCGATTTTCTAAAAAATCGAAACGAAAGAATCGATTTTAAAAGAATCAGATGAAAAAAATTGTAAAAAATTATTTTTTTTTCTGGTCACGAGATACTTTATCTAAGGAGTATATTATTTTCCTCGCATTTTTTGCTGGTATTTTCTTAAATCAAAAATTGATGCAGAAAACAGAAATAAAACTGTTTAAGGTTTTACTTAACGGTATTAAAGTAAATAGTTAAACAATCAAATTGTGAATTGTTTCTAACAATACAATTTTTTAATTATTAATATTATGTGTAGTCTAAAATCCAAAAGTGTGCAAGGAAAAATTGACTTTGTTTTTAACAAAAATTTGCAGCTTTCTAACCTTACATTTTAAAACTATTAAAAATGAACTTCAACGTATTTACAATGCCCACAAACTGCAGAGGCTACCACCACTTTTAATATTTATGTACACTACAATATAATTAAATAAATTCTGAAAGATACAATAAACGTGACATTATTGGGGCATTCACGATGCCACGATAAAAATTTGGTAAAACATTTATTTAGAACTGGTCAAGTTTTTTAAGTTTTAAAGTGATCAGCCAGATGATTGTTTGTCTTTATTAAATCCGGAATGGATTTCCCCATAAATAATTTTGATTAATGTTAGTAATCAGTAAGTGCATTAATTCTTTTTTTATTTCCCCATTTTTAATCAATTATTTCACAAACATTCTTATTTGACTACTGCTGAGTCTAATGTCCACATTTTCGGCATAGATGTAGGTTCTCCGCTGACACATCTATGGCCAATTATTCAAACTCTTCTCCCTCCATTAAATGGCTTATAGAACCGTATAAAAATGGACAAAGGGATATAGATGACCACATAGAGCTATACAGAAGTTTTATAAATTTATATGGCTCTATATGGTTCTATATATACTTTTTTCCATTTGTATTATTTTCTATAAAGCATTTCATAGATGGCTCCTTGTCTTCGGATTCTGCCAAAAAATTGCTCTCAATCGATCAATGACTGGCTATGGTCGCATAATCACCTAAGATCCATTGGGATTCTTCCTTTGATTCATTAAAATCTAATAAATCAAAGACACTCGCAAAATAATTTCCTGGAAATGATGCGCATTCCAGTTTAAGAGAAATTTTTAGGAAACCATCATTTGGACAGAACTCCTGTCCTACAGAATCTTCAACTTCTGAGCGTGATAGAAATCTATTTTGTACAATTTCACCATTTGCTGGAAAAGAATGTGGGGAAAGAAGGAGGGAACCGAATGGAGCCTCTACAAAGTACCCGTAAAGATGTCATTGGGTCCCCATTCGGTTCCTTTTTAAAAAAACACGAAAAAACAGAAAAATCAACTTTTAAATTGTTGAAATTCGGATTCTAAATAAAAAATCCCTGTAGAAGGTCGCTGAATAATCGCAATAGTTTTTTTGAAACGGTAAAAAGTTTAGAAAAATATAAGACGTATAAAGTCTGTTGACAGCTACTAACAGTCGATACGTTTGAAGTTTAGCAGTCAACAGACGTTATACGTCTTATATTTTTGTAAACCTTTTACCGTTGCAAAAAAAACTATTGCGATTATTCCGTGACCTTTTATAGGGAATTTTAACTTAGAATCCGAATTTCAATAATTTAAAAGTTGATTTTGCTGTTTTTTTCAAATTTTTAAAAAGTAACCGAATGGGGACCCAATGGGGTCTTTGAGGGTTCCTTGTAGGGACTCCATTCGGTTCCTTTGGTCTGCCAGGGAAAACTCAGCGAAATCTTCTGTTGAGACGAAAGGGTGGAAATATATATCCGCCTTAATATGTTTGAAATACTTAAACGAAAATATCAAGAAGGATGCTTTCAAAAATGAGCTAACAGCAAAAAAATACATTTTATAAAAAGGCAAGGAACTGCATCATTTTTTTTACAGTTTTTCATACAAAAAAGTAACTGACGTTGGCATCAAAGGAAGACTTCAAGTACTCCGAGTAAAAAAATATCCAAATATGCGTCTGATAAACTAGTTCATATACGTAACAGATTAAAGTAATTGTACTAATTTTCGAAAGACAGTGAATATTAACGATTTACCTAATTTTATTCTTAAAAATATTATTTTTTTGTGTTAGTGAAGGTTAGGTGTATGTCCTTAGTGCAATTTTTAACTTAACTATCGGCATACGTATGCGCTTAAAAGGCATTATTGTGTAGATGTTAATTTCACCTTTTATATAAAGTTGCGGATATAATAATATCTGCCAATTTCTGAACAATTTCATTTTTTAAAAAAATGTAAATCATATGCAACGTCGTATACAATGTTGTGAATAACTTCTTAAACAACGTTGTATACGATTTCGCAAAGCGCCCTATCTGACAGACGAGGACATTTTAAAGATAGAAAATTTTTTATCAGCAAATTAAAGAATTCTAGTTCACGTAAGTATAAATATAGCTACTTAAAGCTATGTCCCGTTAATATAAATCTATA
This sequence comes from Belonocnema kinseyi, assembly GCF_010883055.1. Taxonomy (NCBI): domain Eukaryota; kingdom Metazoa; phylum Arthropoda; class Insecta; order Hymenoptera; family Cynipidae; genus Belonocnema; species Belonocnema kinseyi. The sequence goes on along the minus strand of NC_046658.1, from coordinate 156,983,762 downwards.
ACTCGTTTTGATTGGGTTCTGCCAGCCTACTGCACATTCCGCGATTTCTTTCGGGGTCATTTCTTTAACCTCACCGCTGTTCATATTTATTTTCCCCCTTTTTGGGATCAGTAAATTAGTCTTAAATAGTGCCCGAAAAATCAGATGTCTATCTGGTTTTTTTTCCAACAATGCACAGACGTCACCATTGGGCGTTGATAATACAATTTGTTCTTTTCTTGGCATAGGTATAAGGTCTTTCTTTTGGTTTCTCAATCCAATTGGTTTTTCTTGAGGAAAAACGTATCTTCGGAGCTCTAAAATCCGGTTTGAATTCTTCTTGGGAATGAGACGAAGACGGCTAAAATCATCAAATTTATATCCAAATAAGCGAGGAAAAGTTTCCCTGAGAGTAGGTGACTGAGGTCGGGCAGAAGGAGATCTAGACCGGGCATGAGTAAAAGGCGTATCAGGTGACCGAGAACTGGCCGAAGAACCCGGTATGGCAAGCGAAAGAGTTGTGTCTGGAGAATATCTGGCAGAAGAAGAAGAAGGTTCACCGCGATAAAGATCTGGATGAGGTTCTCTATTAGTAAACCAGTCGTACTGTAAACCTAATTCTGCAACAATGAATAGAACATTACATTTTTTTAGGTACACAATCTTACATTGATATATCATGAATTGTGAATGTGTTTGCAATCGAGGAACCGGATTTTACAACCGCTTCCAAACACGGTGTCGCTAAATAACGTTTACATTGAATAAAAATGCCCAAAAAATCTATCTGGGTTGCTACTTTCTACACAATTCACTAGATACGAAGCTGTTTAACTCGCAATCCTAGCTGCTCGGATTTAAAAATGGCACTAAACAGTAGCTTTCAAGAATGGACAAAGAAAATCCACAATATCTATCAAGTCAAGAATCTTCAATAACAGAAAATGCTTAGGGTGTTAATCAGACTAGATGGAAAATAATTTTTTCCAAATTCAAAACTAATTTTTTTTCTTGAAAAAAAAAATCTTTCTCTTTTCGCTCCACTGGGAATCGAACCACAAAATTTCTGATTTACGGTCAGCTCAGCACCGTTTGCTGATAGTAAAACAGATTTTTCCCGCAAGTGTTTTAGCATATTTTTGACACGCAGGGATGCTTTTTAGGTCATTAGCAAGTGAAAGCTTGGCACCTCCAAGATCGCCGATGATAAGGACGATTAGTTTAACAGAATATTCTGGGTACAATCGTTGAATCTCCCTTATAAGGTCTCGAAACCTCTCTTTCTTGTAATTCTCCTTAGCTATCATGTTTTGGTCAGCTGGTGCGAAAATTCAATAACGAACATGGTTCCCTTCTCGAAGTCAAGAAGAACCATCTCAGGCCTCGAGAGAGCAACAGAAACAATTGTATGTATAAGTCTCTTCAGCGCAAAGGTGTCGTATAGCGCTTCTATCAACGAGCTCAGGATCTTTAAGGGATGCCATTAAGTTTTCCTCCCTTCAAATAAACCTTTACGCATTTCTCTAATCCAAATTCCATTCCAATTTCCTTAGTATATCGTTCGACAATCCCTAGAGCTAGATATAGTTGCTCTTTATTTTTAGCATAGATCTTAAGATCGTCCATGTAAAATACATGAGTGACCTTGTACTTTCTACCTGCAGGATTGTCGCACAAGTACCCGTCGGAATGGCGAAATGGCAGAGTGCCAGATGAGATAGTAAATCTGGTTTTCCAAAGCGGCATCAATCTCTCTATGCACCTAACTATTTGCGGATGAAACTTTAAGATTTTCATAAGACAGATGATAAGTCTATGGCAGGTCGAATCGAAAGCTTTCCGATAATCAATCCAGGCCATCGATAGGTCACGCTGGTAGAATCCTGTATCTTAGCAGACACATCTGTCGATAAGCAGGTTTTCCCGACATCCGGGTACGCCTTTCTTTGAGCCTCGTTGTTCATGCATTTCTTGCCACACAGGTTCAATTGCCCGAATAATCCTATTATTTAGGATAGTCGGCTCTTCCGACTTTAAATATGAGGTGAAAATACGGGCCAAATGCTGATGCGTTGAAGGAAACTTCTTCCACCAGAAGGTCTTGATACTATCTGGTCCCGAAGCGGAATAGTTCCTCATCCCTCTTAATACTTTTTTGACCTCATCGGTAGTGATGGGTGGGCATTCTTGATCAGGTGTTATAAGGGCATCACACAGCTCCTTGAAGCTATTTATATTTTCTGAATCTTCGTCCAGTCTATGCTGCACTTCGTAGACTTTGCTCCCAAATACTTCGACCTATTCTGGTTTGGGCGGGTGGTCAACAGTAACTGGAGAGTTTTGGAAGAGTCGAGATAGGTCAGAGAGAAACTGTTGATTTTCTCTGACTCACCTCTCCCTCCGCTCTAGACTTTTCTTAGCGTCAGATAGTATCCGTATTCTCTCAACAATATGCTGCCTGATGGTCAGCAGCTCGGACTTGTAAAGTGTCTGCCCGCGGTTGGTCTTAGTGTCGCCTCTCTTTCTCTGATGCCGGCTTGTTCTAGCTGTAGTAGAGTAGGCGTTCCACTTACATAGCCCCTTTTTACGGAGTAGTTCAGCATGGTTTCGCAGACGTTGCTGCGAAAATTGCGATAGCTCCGGGTGTTTCGCGCACCACAGAACATGCAGCCGTGCCATGTAACTTCGTTCAGGGGCCACACTCGCATCGTAGCACTCCAGCAAGTCGTGATTCAGTCGCTCCGTCCACCCAAAGGTCGCGAAATCCCGCCGATCCATCGCATTGAATCCATTTTCATTGGCTACCCCAGCTCTAGATTTGTCGGCAATGTTGGCCGACCCATTGTCGGGAGCCCTGCGCGTTCTGTTGTTTTGAACCGCACTTACTACAACTATGTTTGGTTTTGTCATTGTTGTTCCCACAAAAAGCTATGGAAAGGAGTTCGTCCATCCTTGTAGTGCCCCGCTTGCAAGGATCCGCAACCCGAGGACGCGTTCGGAGCGCAATTTAGGACTTATTAGCAAACAATTGAGCGAGCGAACGAAAGCGAGAGTACAAGCGAGACATACATTCTTTTATTCCCTCTTATTCACTCATCTAGCACCCTCCAACTCCTTCATCCATCTTTCTCCTAATCCATCCTCCCCTAGAATCTTAACCACTTTCTCTTGCATTTTTTATCTTCTATTCCTCTCCTACATCCTCCCATACATGTTCCCATGTTTCTTCTTCCCACTCACATATTCTGCACTTTCTGTTCTCTTCTTTTTCCCAATAAATCCTCTAACCTCACCTCGTTTCCCTATCTAAATCTTGCTATTCTGATCCAACTTCTCTCTCCCCATCCCTTTTCTAAGTACGTTGGTACTCCTTTCTTTTTTTTATTATCATATACCATCTATTGTATTTTGATTCCTCAATCATCCTCCATCTTTCTATTAATTGTCTTTCCCTCTCCCTTTTTTCCAAATTCTCCACAGTTTCCTCTTGTCCCGTCTTTTATTTCTCTATCATTACAGAACTCCCTTCTTTGTTTTTCCCATCTCGTTAATTCGATCGCCCTCCCTTTCCTCTCATCCACCTTCATCAGACACTTACTCGCCAACCCCCCTCCCTTTCCCTCCATAACCTAATACCGACTATACCAGCGTATCAAATAACCACATTCTCCTTCTCCGATTTTTCAAAGCTTCTTTTTCTTATTCCCCATATCTGTTCCATTAACCCTGCTGTTGTGTTTATCCTTTCTCTTATATGATCTGTATGTTCTCCATTCGTTTTGCAAGATATATCCCAAATATTTAAACTCTTTTACTCTTACTAGCTTTATTCCCTTTTATCTCCCTGTCCATTCTTTCTTCCTTCCTGCTTCTTTTCTGAACCTCATTGTCATTGCCTTTTCTACATTTACATTCAGCTTTTTCTCATCTAAGTATTTATCTAATCCTTTAATTGATCGCGCCATCTCTTCTTCATCCTCTGCCATCAACACTATGTCGTCTGCGTATGCCAGTGTATATATCTTTTCCTTCCCTATCCTAACGCTTCCCCACTCTTTTTACCTCATTTTTTCCGATACTATCTTTATTAATCCCTCTCTTATCCCCTTTTTTACCATAAGTTTTTCTATTTCGTCTTGGTCTAGTAAGTCAAACGCCGCCTTTAAGTCCACGAACATTGCTATTATTGCCCTTTTTCCCTTTTAATCCTCTTATTTACTAGATAGTTTAGAAAATATACGTGGTCCATTACCCTTATTCCTTTTCTAAACCCTGCCTGATTCGGTGACTCGACCTTCTTTTCTTCAAATTCCATCTTCAGTCTCTCCTATAAACAGTTACAAATACTTTATAAAGTGTTGGCATCAGCGTCACCGCCATATAATCTTCAACCTCCTCTCCTTTTCCTTTCTTTACTATTGGTATAACTACTCCTTCTTTCCATAACTCTAGCTACCCCTCCCCTCTCCATACTCTATTACACATTATCCATGCCCATTCCTCTAGTTCCTCCCCTATATATTTCCATACTTCATTTAAAATCTCATCTATACCATACCATCTTTCATACCTGTCCTTCCGTCCTAGCCTTTTCCGCCTCTTCCTCAAACCTTTTATTCTCATCCTCTTTGTTTTGATAACACAACTCAGTATACTCTTCCTTTTTCCCCCTATATTCTTCCCTATTACTTTCTTCTTTTCTCCACTTTCTTAATTCCTTCCTGACCTCCCTTTTTTCTCTTCACAATCCTCATCCCACCCGCTTCTACTCCCCCTTTACTAACATCATTTTTGTTTATGCACTCTAATCGTAGTTTTATTTCTCGTATCATTTTTTTTTATCTCCTTGTCCACATTTCCCTCTCTCATTTTAACATTTCTGACCTTTTCTCTAAACTGCTCTTTTCCTTCCCTTGACCAATTCCCTTTTACTACACTTTTTACATTTGCTCCCCTTTTATTAATATTCCTATTGCTTTTTTGTCCCTCTAATGTCACTATTAAGGGAAATTGATCCGAATCAATATAATCACCTACCTCTAGTTTCTTAACCTTCTCTGTTACCTCATCCTTCACTATCACATTATCCATTGACGTTCACCTTTCACATCTTGATCATCTATATTCTCCTTTCTCATATCTTCTCTACTTTCTTCCATCATTTCTCTCATCCCCTCTGCTTTCTCCTGCACATCACCTTTCACATTAGCCCCCACTACCTTCCACTTATCTCCTCCCATCATTACCTCTCCTACTATTAATCCTTTGTTTTGTTCTTTCTTGCTTTTCTAATATTTTCCTGTTATACATTCATTCCTTACTCCCATCCTGCTATGTTCCAGTAACACATCTACCCTTCTGCCCTACTTTCGTTTCTCGTCTTTCGTTCCTTCTTACTATTTCTTATTTTCCTATCCCCAGTTCCTTCCTCTCCTAGTTTTTGTGCATCTCATTTCTTACTATCTGTTCCCTTTCTTCATCCTAATCACACCATATTTCGTCTATCTGTATTCTCCTATACTTAACCCATGTTCTTCTTGCCTGTTTTCTTTCCTCTTCCTCTATTTTCCTTAACTTATATTGCATCTTTCTTTCTACCTATGCCAAATCATCCTCTATTCTCTCCGAGCTTCCATATAACATCCTCTTCTTTGTCATCACTTCCCGCTTACTTCCCATTTCTTTAATCTTACCAGTACCATTCTCTCTCCTATTCGCTCTTCCCTTACTGCACTTCTCACTTCTTCTATATCTTAATTCACATCAATCCTTTTTAGTACGTCTCCCACTCCTTCCTTCAGCTCCTTCCCCTCTAATCTTATACCCATTATTACTATATTTCTTTTTCTTTCTTGCCTCTCTTTCCTTTCTATTTTTTGTTCTACTTTTCTGAGCCTTTCCTTCTCCTTATTCCCACTGTCGCCCCCACCAATATCCCGCTTCGAGCTTCCTAGTTTCTTTGTCCTCGCTTGCATCTCATCTTACTCTTTATTATTATCTTCCTGCTTCTCCCCAGTTTTTTTCCGTTGACTGCATCCTCTTTTCTAACTTTTCCCTAAATTTCCTTTAGTCTTTCTTCTTTCATCTGAACTTCACTTTCATCTCCGCTTCCTTCATCCCCTTTACTATGATCATTCTTCCCTACCAAATTCTGTTTTTCCAGGGGCGATCTAGGTATTTTTTTATATTTCACGCTCGCACCGATTTCTTCCTTCTCTTCACTGCTTTCTCTCTCCTCTCTTCCTTCTGATAAAAGCCTTAATTGATCTCACGCTTTTTGCTCCTAATCTCTCCTTTTCCATAATTTCCTTATACTTGTCCCTTGGTTTCCTTTCTTTGATCTTCTCTTTCGGCGTACTGAACACTTCCTGCTCTAAATCTGTTTCTTCAGCGAAGATACTCGCTCTGCTAGCCATGAATCCAATTCAAACTATCCCGCTTTCTAGCTACCCTACCTCTATCTAGTGTCGCGGTCTGGTACCTGTCTCGCCTTTCTTTGTCGCTACCCAACCCTGCTACTACCAACCCGATCAACCCAGTTCGCCCACCCTGTCACAAATCTCCAAACCACCTAACATCAACTTCAACACAAATCTGTTTAAATAATGAAGAAAGTAATAGAAGAAAATAATGCAGATAGATTTTTTTAGCATTTTTGTTCAACCTGAATGTTTTTCAGCATTGAAGAAAAACATTTTTCAACGATCTTATAAATTATTGCCTAATAGTTATTATACAGGACTTAACGTCTATTCGATTAATTTGTAAAATCTTCAAAACAGTGGCACACTTGAGAAGTCAACTTAAAAAAAATGTTTTTTATTATTTAACCACAAATTTTTCTTTGGGTTGAATTATTTATTGGCAACATATTGGTAATATTCTGTAATGCGCTATATGTACCAGTAGGGTAGTCTAAATTTTATTTGAATTTTCATCTATATCGCCCCCAAATTTAGTTGACTTTAAAAAAAGTAAATCTGTTTTTTTAATGATATTTAGAGATTCAGCAAGCTCTATGAAGTTTAACACGTATTTCGGATCAGAGCAAAGAAGGTTTTGTAAATCTTATTCAGAATCGTTATATTATGTCAATTTATTTGAAACTCAACATTTCGCTTTAGAGTTCACAAAAGAAGTTCGTCGAACAATTTCTTAGCACTTTTAAATTGAGGTCGTGATCAATATTCTGAAACAAATCAGTTACTTAGAAAAAATATTGAAAACGATGGCGAAATAGAGTTCCAAGGCGTAGACAAATGGGCAGATAGACTGAGGATGTAAATTGTTTGAGCTCGCCTAGAACGAGCGACTTTTAAAACTTGAACTAAAACTGAAACTAAAGCTGAAAGCTTCGCCAACAGTAATTTGGTGATTGTGAATTCTCTTTTGTTAAAGCTCCTTTGGCTTTAACGAACACATTCTCATCACGTATCTCGTGCTTCGCACTCGAGTTTATCTCTGAAATTTCATATCATTCCCATAAATGTATATCATTATGATTCATAACTTACACTTGTATTAAAACAGACGTAGTTTCATTGACCTGGTCAAAAAAAAGGCGAATTATTTTTTAATTTGGCTTTTAAAAATATACTTGCAACTTTTGTCGTTTTTCCATAAACCGTATGTATGAAGTTTATATCATAAAAAAACTTGGAAATGAGCAAATTCAGTTTATGGAAAACGACAAAAGTTGCAATAAAATGTTTAACAACAAAAAGTCTTGAAAATAATTCGAATTTTTCTCATTATGTTTTGAAGCGATCGTGCTCAAAGACAGACAGGCATACCTACATACATACAGACCCCATTTTAAAAACCTGTTTTTCGGATTCAGGGAATCTCAAGACGAGGACATTTGACAAAAACTGGGGGGTCACATTTTACACAAATCTAATACCTTCTCTGATGAGAAAGTAACAAATTTTCGAATGGTATACGAATTAAAAAACCTTAAGGGAAAAAGTATCGGTGAAGGGAATATAATCGAGTTTAATTTAGAAAACGGCACATGAGCACATGAAAAATTAACGAATCCAGATTAAAATAATTTCGTAATTATAAGAAATAACGTAATCCACAAAAACTTAGAAATATAAATACAAACAGACCCCATAGACATTCTAGAGAGTACGAATTTGATTTTCCTTTCCTCTCGGGGCAATGAAAAAATACATCAAATCTCTCTTATGCCAAAACAACATCAAGGTTTCACGGCGTCCATAACGTTTAATACGTACTACCCATAAGAAAAAAAGACGTTTTTGTCAATTTCATTCAGAATCTTTAATGTTATGTGAATCGAGTTAAAACTGAACATTTTTCTTTAATAATTAACTATAGTATTCGAACGAAACATACTTAAATATCATCACCATGAGCCTTTTAATGGGGTCCCAAAAACCCTCATAAGTGAAAAGTTGGATGCTGAGAGTTTTTGTGCACTTTTTACTTAGCAAGTTAATAATGATTGCGAGTTTACAAACGAAAATATTGAAGCAATTTCTTATGGTGTATAACTAACTCTCTTCTCTTGGCACAATGCTAGTTTAAAGAAAAAGGCACTTAGTAAATACTTCAGGGAAAATTTATCTTTAATACGATCTCTATATATATAATCCAAAGAATATTTTAATTATTAGATTTATTTAAAAAAGTCTTTACAAAAATAGAGATTGATTTAAAACAATAGATGAGGAGATTTAGAAGGTTTGATAATATTTTGAAAAATAAACTTTAAGAGAAAATTTAAAATAACTTTCAAACTTTAAAAGATCTAAAAAATGTAGATTCTTAAGGATTTCAAAACAAAACTTTAGCAACTTTAAAATAATTTCGAAGATTTTCAAGAGAATAAACAAATTTTCCCAATATTTCTGGGAAATATTTAGAAAACTAAATTTTTTTCAAATTTTGAATGATAATTGAAAATTTTGGAAATAATACAAGTCATTCAAAAATATTTTAAGAGATTTAAAACGTTTTAAATAGATTATAAATTGTTTAAGACTGGGACACATTTTCGAAAATTCATCAAATATTTCTTGATTCCTTCCCAACTTTTAAAAGTCCTTCGTTACAAGGCCTATTTGATGAAAAAATATCACATTTAGCAGTTCGTTATTTAATCGCAATAGAAAACATTATTTTAGGGTTTATCATATTCGTTGCTTGTAATACATAGAAATAATAATTATATTTATTATATAGTAGTATTCTATTGTAAAACGGGAATATAAAAAAAACTAATTCTTCATCTTCATGTTTAAAAGGGTTTAAATATCCGGGACTAATAGCAAATAACGAAAACATAAATATCAATTCTACAAATCAGGGAAAAAAATGGCCTAACGAATGAATGAATTAATTATAAATTGACCTAATTACAAAATAAATGACTTTTTAAGTTTCCATAAATATTTCTATTCCTGAAATTAAAATTTTCCGACAAAAATTAATAAATTATTAATTAATGATTAATTATATTTTTTGCCTTATTATAAGGCATATTATAATTTTAATAATAGCTCATAAATTAATAATCAATTAACTATGTTGACCAGTTCTATATTCCGAGAATTGAAACATTTGTGGGGAATTAATAATTCGGTAATTTTACAATTCTGTAATCAGGTCGGTGAATTTTAGTTTCGGATATTTTTTAATTCGGGATTTTATTTTTTGTCCATTATAAATCTTGTCGTTATCTATTTTTTATTATTTTGCATAACCCCATATTTTAATTTAATTTGAAAATAATAAATGACTGAATGTATAGTAAAGTTAATACCTTTATTACTGATAATTTTTTTAGCCAATTAACGATCAATACAATATACTAAATATGAAAAAATTATGATTTTTATAATTCCTTGTATATTTTTATCATAATGTAATAATACATTAGAATCATTCAAGTAATTAAAAATAAAAAAATATTTAAACAAGTTGAGAATCTCGCATACCTTGGTACTTTCTTTACTAAGGACGGTAAGATAGATGAGGAGTTAGATAGACGCATAACCGAAGGTAAGAAAGTTATTGGTAGAGCAGGGTATCCTTATCAGAAGTGAAAATATATCAAATAAAGCTAAAATGGCAAAACATAACTCTAAATTTGTTCCGACTGTACTATACGGTAGCGAGCCATGGACATATAAAGAAAAAGATAAGAGTAAAGTTAATGCAATTGACATGAGATTCTTGCGGATGATATGCGGGAAAACTCTGATTGGCAAAGTGAGTAACGACATAATTCTCAAAGAATGTGGTACAGAAGAGACGCTAGTAGACACATGGGAAAGAAATCGGTTAAGATGGTTCGGACATGTTGAGAGAATGCCAAATGAACGACTAGCGAAACAAGTGTATCAAGGTAAAGTAAATGGCAGCGTGCCCAGAGGTAGACCGCGTAAAGAATGGTTAGAGTGTGTAAACGATACCCTGCACTAAATTATAAGAGACATACAAAGTTACAGAAACAGGAGAGTCTGCATGAAAAAATGCATGGACATAAAAGAAGCTAGAGAAGTATGCCAGGACAGAAAAATATGGCGGAAAATAGTTAATGAAAAGAGTGTGAGTAGAGTGAATGACGCCTGAAACTAAATAACTTGGATACTAATGGACCCAAGGAAATGGCTTAATGGTGTATATATACTTTATAAACTAACATCTCTTATTATTAATTCTTAATTAATTATAAATATCGTTTAAACTCGCTTGAATATACGCATATGTTCACAGTTCGAACGGTACCATATGCGCACGTGGACTTGTAAGTTTGAAATCTGTGCACTTTGAAATGTAAACGTGTAAAAATTTCTTTGGGCGAATTATATCGCCAAAATTTTGATTTACGCACAGTTTAAAAAGATAGACCTAAAAGAATATAGATTATATTATGATATTTACCAAGAAAGTTGAGGATAATGGCTAACCATAAGAGCAGAGAACAAATAATCTTCATATTTTTCATTAGAGGAATGAATGATTAACTTCTCAATGAAGAATCTGGTTAAAAATGTAACTAGTGAACATTTTATTGTTCGAGCACCTTATACAATCTGTCCTATACTTGTTATCTATAAGATTAAAGCCATGAAGCTTATTCTTCTGTGATATTTACATATAATAAGAGTTTCAACTACAAAAATTTGGTTATATATTTCTTTAAAACTGATATCCAAATTTATGTAATCTTTTACGTTTTAAAAAGAAGTGGCTTTTATATCATTCTCTCTCAGGTCCTGCTAGACTAACAAGAAATTCACGTTCGATTCGCGAAAATAAACCTGCGAAAACTTTGGGAAAGTAAACGAAACTGCTTGGGTCCTAATCCTCCCAATTATAAGTGGGATAATAAATATAAAAATTTAATATTCATGATAAATAATGATTATAAAATGCATTTAAAAATAATTTCTTTAATCCTAAAATAGAATTTTGAAGTGAGGTATGAAAAAAGAATGCGATTTTATTGAGAAAAAAAAAGTTAATTATTCTCACTTCACAGAAGACCAAATTCTGTCATTAAAATCGAGTTAATTTTTATCTTTCCCTCTAAAATCTTATTTTGGGATTAATAAATGACTGTTTTTGCATTTCTTGATAATTATTTATTACAAATATTACATTTGAATATTGATACTATTCAAAATCAACGAGCCAACAGTTACCAAAATGACTGGGTATAAAAACAAGGACCCCCACTCCTCATCACCTCAAACCTTTAAGTTTTCGCCGCCCCTAGCCCAATTTGGCGCGTTATTTGAAAATTTAAAGAGATTTCAGGGAGTATTCAGGGTTCTTCAGGGTACCTTTTAAAAAATCATTCAAATTCATAACCTGCTCGAAAAGTTTACTGTGATCAGTTTCAATATTTTTGGCCACTAAAAACAAAACAGATTCTTCAACTGATGGATATATCAATTCCATTTCTGGTTTTAAATCAAGCCATCAAAAACCCCGAAATTTAAGAAACGATTCAGTCCATTTGAGTTACCAAGTATGCTTCCATTCTTTGGTAAACTAACATGGTTGACTCAACAAACTCATCCCAAGTTTTATCTTCGCCTTGGTTTCAGAGTTTGTTCAGTTCATTTTTAAGGGCATGTGACACTCAAATCAACCGACCAAGCCAGTCCTTAGATCGAAATGTGTTCCCACATTTAAAAATAAAAGTTTTAAAAAAGCGGAAAAATTTTGGGGAAGTATTAATAAACGCAAAAGGAAGGTTTATAGGCTTGCGTGTATTTGGGAAAGAAAGTTTTTTTTTTATAAAAATAGTAATTGTTGGTAAATATTTTCTACTTTATCGATAACACCTGTTGTGTCAGTAACTGAATTTTTTTATTCAGGCAACAGGTGGCGCTAGAGCTCGACTTTTGGATTTAGAATTGTTCTAATGCACATTCCATTCAAAGTGGACATAGCCTGCAATCTCAACTCCATTTTCGATAATTTGGCGGTATATTCAAATTTCGATACATCAGATTACAAAATTTTAATATTTTGATACCTCGTCTATG
>NC_046658.1:156965400-156971150 GCF_010883055.1 Belonocnema kinseyi | reverse complement strand
TTTTAGGCTAATATTTTATATACAAAAAAGTTCTTAGATTCAAAAAAAATATCCATTGTACGGATAAAATGAGGTCGGTAATATAGGTATTTCGCTGTGTCATATGCCCTTAACCAGGAACGGCAAAACAGTCGAATCAAACCTGTTTTCCAATTACTTTGATATGTCCCAAATTATGAAGAGAATTTCTAAAATGCTGTTCTCCTACGTTTGTACGGCTTTTACTTCATCAAAAGAAAACGACATTACAGACTGAACAAAAAAAAACTGCAATTCGATAAATTTATCGCTGAAAAATGATAAAAGAGTTTTCTCCAGTTCTTCTATGGATAAAAAGTATGCTATCAAAGCGAGAACATTTGCAGTATTCGTTTCACTGCAGCCAGGAGGCTCAGCCACCGTGTTTCACCATGCGATAACGAGTTTTAAAATTCGATCTCCACAAAGTCACAAAATTCTTCTAATTTGTGTGTTCTGACCGTGAAAATCAAAAAGTAACTGAAAATTTTAGCAATGATTGACTCTATGTCAAATGAGTCAAAATAATCTGAACCATGATGAACCTCGTTGTGGAGAACGTGATCAGGGCAACCGATGCCTACAAGAAACGAACTAAGATTAATTTTCAAATGTGTAAATATATTTCCTCCACTTTTCGATTAAGCCCGTTAAAGTTTGTATTCGTGTTCTCGCCTGCGAATACTAAAAATTTTTCTTTTAAGCCGCACTGCGTGTATACATCTCTGACCAAACTTTTCGTGGCAAATTCCCAAACCCATATTATATATTAGGGTCAATAAGGGTGAGTGTGATATAATCATTGTTTTAAAGAAAAAAATTCAAATATAGTTTGTTTTTTATTCAAAATTTTCTATTTATCAAACTAATCTAGCTATCATACTTACTAATATCGGCCCTAATTTTTTATTATTTCGCAAATACTTAGCAAATTAACATGGCCCATATTACAGTGAAACCTGATCCTGAAGGTAGATATTCATGTCCAAAAGTTCATTGTTTTCAAAAATCATTACTCGCTAAAAGTACCAGAACGTTACTAAATTGGTAATGTAGCATACAAAAATGTCTAGATTATCTAGGAATTTTTGTATGCTTCCTTGCCAATCTAGTGATGTTCTGGTACTTGTTGGGTGAAATCATTTTTGGCAAAAATGAAATTTTGCAAACTGAATACCCACCATCCTGAAATGTATGATAGAAGAAGTGAAGTGACACAAAACAGTAGTTGCCACAGAAATTTTCTTTTTAATTCGTCAGTACCATGACGTTTCCGTTTTTCGATTTTTTTTCAACATATCAGCTAATTATATCAGCTTATATCAGCTAATGCACAACTTAAGACCTATGAATAATGAATAAGAAAAAATATGATTACAGCGATATATTATTGTTTATAATTTATTATATTAAGAAAGGGAAAATGAAACTTTATAAATGTAATTACACATAACCTCGCAATTATACTTAAGTTCGATTGGTAAAATGACAGAATCATAGGAACACATTCCCTTCACAATTATTGAAATAGTAAACTGAACAACAGGAACGGGAAACACAAATCGAATATATACCAGGTTTATAGTCTTCTAATACGATCAGCAGTAGGACTCCGGGGACGTTTCGAATTAAAAAATCTAACGGACACTATTTTCATCGACACACATTACAAGCAACAGGTACGCTCGATTTTTGAATTTCGACACGGCCTCGGAGTCCCAATACAGCTTCAGCATGCACAATTTCTATAAGAGAAGGACTGCGTGAACGAAAACGTGGTGACCAATGAGGTAAATTAAAGTAACTTTGTCATTGGTCAAATATCTGCCTTCAGAATTCAAATTTAAAACTTGGTTGGAAAGATTAAAAGGGCCAAAGACGTCTAGGAAGATTAAATTAAAATGCGGTAGTTCTTATCAAATCCGCAATCATGTTTTAAAAATTCAAGATGACGAAACCAATACGGCAATCAAAAGTTACTGGAACATTCACAATTAGATAAAAATTCGCTCATGGGGGTTTTAGGGCCCCCGATTACGAATCCGTCATCGTCTTTTTTCACGAGTGAATTTAAAGTTGGAAACAAATTTATATTAAATCCCATGGAGTGAATCTAGGCAATATGCAATCCTAAAGCATACTTATTCAACTGGGACATTCACTGTTGAAAAGTTATTCAGTCCACTATCTTGAATTTCAAAAATCTAATCACGGTTTCATTATCAGCGACCCGACAACTCTCATTTGCAAATTTTTATGAAGGCCAGAGTGTTTTAAAGACGTGAGGAGCCCAAAGACCCCATGTGAAAATTTTTATGAATATCCGAATGTTTTAATAAGAGCGCAACGGCAGTCAATGAAGTGCCTTATGCATTGCATGCCCAATAGCAGAAGGTGCCCGTGTTGGGAGCACTGAATATGAACCTCAAAGATGCTTGCTAGGAATATTTCAATGTTTTTATGTGTCAGTGCATGTAAGTTTAAAAGTCATATTAACTATTTGGAAAAGTGTGATTATATTTGGCTTTTTATATGTATTTGACGCCTGCCCCCGACCGAAAGCTCTCACTCCGCACGTGCTTGCGAAAGTCTGGTCAGACATAAAACACATGCATCGCAACATTTGCAACTTAGAAAAGTAAGTGAGAGAGAGAAACAGAAAACGAATGAAAAGCTTTGTGAGTATCCGGAAGATGCCCTAAATTGAGGAACAAAAATTAAACATGACTGTACAATGGTCTTCAGAAAAGACTTTAGAAATACGCATTAAAGACAAAACAATGTCTAAAAAATGCACTGTCACCTCTTTTTGTTTCAAAAGGCATGTTCATAAACGTGTTGTAAGTAAAAAAATGGAGCGTGCGACGTTCAAAAGAAAAATTTTTTAATTCACTTTGATTCACTGACGGTGGCCTGCTGGACAACCGGTTGCTGGATTCATACTGAATCTAAAACTGTTCAATTTTTTCGTTTTAGTCCACCCATTCTCGAGATTTTTACAACAGCGCGAAGCTACCGATTTTGTTAGGAGTTGACTTTGACTGACGTTTTTATATACAAAAAGTGCATAAAATAAATCAAAAAATTTTTTTACATGTACTTCAAGAGTGTAATTATTAAGCCTAATAAACCCTACATCGATATCATTATTAATATCTCAGAAAAAATGCACAAAAATAGCTTTATTTTTAAGCGTTTCAAAGTAGAATACTGCCTTAACTTTTTGGTAAAAACTTCGACTATTTGTCGCAAAATTAACGTTTTGGTTGAAAATTCAAATTTTTTGGTGGAAATATCAACAATTTATAATGTATTTATCTCGCGCTACGCGCTTGATCTTTCTGCATAGACTTTTTCAAACTAAAGGTGAAAGTATCGACAACAGTAATTTGGTAATTGTGAATTGTCTTTTGTTAAAGCTCTTTCGGCTTTAACGAACACATTCTTATCACGTATCTCGTGCTTCGCACTCGACTTTAACCCAGCAATTTTATATCATTCCCATAAATGTATATTATTAGAAATCGTAACTTGTATTGGTATTCAAACAGGAGAAAGTTCCATTGTCCCGTTTAAAAAAAGGCGCATTTATTTTTAAAAATTTGGTATTAAACGTTTTATTGAAACTTTTGTCTTTTTTCCATAAACTGAATTTGCTCATTTCCAAAGTTTTCTTTGTGATTTAAACTTTACTGTAATGTTGTGCTCGAACAAAGAAAGGCTGAAACGTCAAGTAAAACAAAATTAACAATAATTTGCCCATCGCGCTTAACAATTTACTAGTTAGGACTCAGAATCGTAATGAATGGGACTTACCAAGAGTGTTTCGGAGATTATACTAATAGTCTCTTCCAAGTCGAAGACTGGTAAGTTTGATATTTTGGTTAGATGGATAACGACCTTTCGTCTTAAACAGTCACAACAGAATGCCGGCCAGTCGTCCGAGCACCTTCCTGGTAGGTCCCACTGTTGGTTCGGGGAGCCTCGCGCGTGCGCGGGAGATCGGGAATGAACAATCTGCCGCGCTTTCGATGTTCCAAGCCCTTGGCTTACAGCGACGATTTTTATTATAATTCAATAAAGGATTATCTAACGAAATCGCGGAGTTAGAATACTTGACTGCATATAAAAATATAATTTAAAATTCAAATAGTTGAAGAATTTAAAATAAATTAAGACCGGTCGAGAGGAAATTGGCGGGTAAAATTTCACCGCGTTACATTACACATGCGGTCTGCTGAGTATACATATATTTTTTTGAAAGTGCTTTATTATATTTCAGAATGTTTGAAATACTGTTAAAATATTCAATGAAAAATGCAACTTTTGTATTTTCTATTATTTTTTATGCTATCAAAATTTAACTTTTGATTAATCAAAAAATTCAAAAAGTTGTTATGATAATCTTCTAGGACATTTAGAAATCAAACTTTTTCTTCTCTTGCCATTTTTTCATTTCATCCGCTAATTGGCTTAAAAGGTTCATTTTGGTGTGTTTTTTAGAATTTTGTAAATGCTATAACTCGAATAATTTTTTATTTTATGAAGAAAGTAATTAGATCACTTTTTGAATTTGTGTTCAAAATGGCTGGCTAACGAACTTGATCTTTAGGAGAGAGACCTTTGTAAAAACCTGTTTTTCGGATTCAGGGGTTCTCAAAACGTGGACAGTTTACAAAAACTGAGGGGAGGGTCAAATTTGACACAAATCTAGTACCTTCTCTGATGAGAATGTAATAACACACAACTCATACGATTTCAGACCTTCAGACCATGTATCTCTATGCAGCGGTTAAGTTTAAAATAAAAATCATTCATAGATTTATCGAAGTAGGTCATACACAAAACTTCTTCACAAAAATTCTTCTGAAAGTGTAGAAGACTAAACAATGCGTGCGAAAGAAAAATTTGCTTTCTACGGGAACAGATTGAACTGAATTGTTGTAAACAGAAAATAAAAGTCAATAAGATTACCTATCCAAGACTTTTGATTAGTTTATAAGTTTAATTAAAATTAATCAAAATAAACTAGATTCAAATTATTATAATAATTTTATCAATGTTAAATTGACTTTTGTTTTAAAAAATGTACTCTTACAAATTCTTTCTCAAGAATTGTATTTTTTGAGTTGATGTTTCTACGTTATTTATAAAGGTTCATTTAAGTTTTATTTTATATTTTAAGAAATAATTCACAATCTGATATTGTCGAGTACAATTATATTTGTATTCTTTGTTTTAATTAAAACGATTGTACTTCAATAGCAATTTTCAGATTTTCAATCTTAGATTGAGTAAACTTTAAGATTTGTATTTTTTATTTAATGCACCTATGTACTGGTTATTTGTATTTTTAAAGAATATCATTTGTTTTTCTACACAAAACGTCGTTAATAATAAAGTTTAACAAATGAATCACTGTATACAATGATTGATTAATTTACATATAGTATTTATAATGAAATTCCTTTTGTTGCATTCAGAAGATCTAATTGATTATCGAAAATATTTAAAGATATAATTTAAAATAAAACCATACTTATTTATAAAAAAATATATACCAATATTATTAAAAATCAATACATTTCCTATCATTATATAAGTTATAGTTTGCGATATTAACAAATATCAAAGAATAATACGAGGGTGGATTGATAAGTTTCCGGCCTGACCAAGAGATGGCGCCACTAGGCCTACCTTGAGGTGGCGTTCTATAGTACCATCCTTAGATA
>NC_046658.1:156950415-156965300 GCF_010883055.1 Belonocnema kinseyi | reverse complement strand
CTTGGAGGAGATTATGTTGAGAAATAAAAAAAAAAATTCTTAAAAACGTTGTTTTTCTTGGTCAGGCCGGAAACTTATCAATCCACCCTCGTATATTAAAAAACCAAAAACTGTTTTCTGTTTTATATTCTTCAAAACTAGAAGTATGAAATTCACAATTTGACTTTTACTGCTAGAAGATTTTTAAAACTAATTGAAAAATATTAATCCATACACACAACATCATATCAAATTTGTCTTAAATAATTCACGATAATTACAAATAGTTTTACTTCATTTACTTTACCACAAATATTTGTGAAAATACTTTATTATTTTATAATTAATACATGTGATACATGTATTTTCCATAATTACTGATAGGTTATCTTTAAAATTTTATTTACAAAAATTTGATATTGGATAGAAAACGGTAATCAATAAGATAATTAAGTAATATAACTCCGAAACAATATCCCTAATTTTTTATTAGTTTAATTCTGAAAATATCACAACAATCATACACAGCACAGACTGTAGAACAAAAATCTACATAATTTTTCGTGCTTGCTAGGGCCGAGAAAAGATTTATTTTCAATTATTGATTAAAATAATTCTATAAATATTATTATATTCAAAAAAATTTCTTTTTTTTTAATTCCTGATTTAATTTACACAATTTAATTTCATTAGGAATCATGACATTGCAACAATTTGTAATCCAACGATCTTTAAAATCAGAGTAATTGTATCCTTATATTTGTTTATATTCAAAGGTATCTGAACATTACTATTAATTTTTCAGTTTTGAAGTTTTTTTCAGTCTTTGTTTATCATTTGAATTTTTTCCGGCGCTATTCCATTGATTTTCTAACATGTTAGTATATACATTGTTGGGTAATCAGTTTCGTAAATTTATTTTGATATTAGTAAACTTTTGTCTTAAAAATTCTAAATGGATATTTAAATCTTTTCATTTCGTCAACCAGAAATAATTCTCTGGTTTTATCCTCATCAATCTTCTTGTTCAAATTGATGAACTTTTTTACATCTGTTATATAATTTGGATAATTATTTTTTATTTCGTTAAGATATATATTGCTGAAACTGACTATGAAATAAAAATTAGTTTTAACTCGTTTAAAATATGAATACCCGGTTTTTCAAATGCATGAATTTTTGTAATTTTTAATTAAATTAAAATATTATTGTAATTTTTACATCACAATTAATAACTTAGCACTAATCTATGTGAAATGTTTTTATGTTTACCAATCATTTTCAATTCTTCCAATTATTTGTGTTTAATTTTAGTTACAAAATTTATTTAGAAATCTTAGAACCCTCATTATACCAAACTGATGATACGGCAATGCTAGGTGTATCTGTCAATGGTTCTCTTTCTCTTTTTCTCCATTGAAAAATACAGCAGAACGTATTTTTGTTTCCATCCTACCAAAATGTATCTTTTAAAATTTATTACTGCTTTTAAGCTTTTTAATAATCTAATGGATTTGAAAATAACACGCAATGAAATTTATTCAACTTATTAATCTAAAATGAAGACCACTCGAGGGTTATTATCAATCTTCTTTTAATTCTTAACCTCACTTTCAATAGAAAACATATCATTTTTTTAATTTTAACTGAACAGATTTTCATTATATCAATTTCTTACCATTTTTATCATAGAACGATTGAGAAAAGGAGAATGTAGGATCCATTAAAATACCCGACATGATAAGATAAGGAACTTTTATATATACGACTCTATCCTGACGATGAAAACGTATAGTTTTCGAAACTTCGAAGAATTCTTTATAGTTATTATACCGACTTAGCACCTGTGTGATTAAATTGTAAAATCTTTGAAACAGTGCCTCACGTGAAAATTTAATTTCAAAAATACTTTACTTGGTAGTTACCATTTTAATAGACATAATTGTAAAACAAATATGAAACGTTAGATAAAGATTACTGAATAGCTGGGTCATTTACAGCTAATCAGAATACAATTTCGTCGCAAATATACTCACAAAATTAATATTAACGCTACTAAAAATCGACAACGCTGGGACGGGTTTCGAACCGCCTAACCGACGTTTAACGCATTCTATCGCTAACGCAGTAAGCCTGATGGCTAACCTAACAGCTGGGTTACCGGAAAAAAATCTCGACTATAAAGTTAAAGTACGAGTCCGTCAAGGCCGTCCAAAAGATATCTGGAGACCGTTTCAGCAAACATTTTTATTGTAACATTTACTTGATGAGCGGGTTTTTATATTTATTAGAAGTAAATGAAAACATTGAATAATTTTTATTTTAAATTTTCTAACCTTAAAGCTCTAAATTATTTAATTTTTAATATTTTCAATGTTTGCATCCTCTACTTTTTTTAACACTTTTTTATGTAAAATGTTTAAGCCATTAAAATTGAGCATTCAAAACCTGAAAATTAAGTTTATATAAATTCTCTGTAATTAAATTAGGTTAGAATTTCAGGAATTAAATCGAATATGGAAGCTTATACGTTTTACAGAATTTATTAATTACATTGCATGAAACTTGTGTATATGAAAATATGAATAACACACATAACTTGAGAAAATTTTGAATAACTCTTCTTGAAATAAGTCTTTATTCAGGATTTGCAATTGAAGATACTTTAATTTTTAAGGTGCGCAATTTATCATGTAGTTTCGATTTTTGTACATAATTCAATTTTAAATACTCACAATTAAACACTTTACAATATTAAAAATGTATAAATGAAAATGATGGATAATTTGGAAGAGTTAAACCTAAATTTTCAACTCTACATCTTCCAAATTAAAGAAATTTTTATTGTGTATTATTATTGTGTCAAAAATTTAATTTTCTACTTATGCTAACCTCTGCAGCCTTATCCATCAAACTGATTATTACGGATTTTACTGAGAAATTTGCACACATATTGCCGATACATGCTGAAAATTTTTTCAAAATCTAGAATAGTTTTTGAAATTTGACCATTTATGTCATTTATGTATTTTCATTCATCACATTCAATAGCTATAATTTTGAAACTATTCAATATATCAACAATTTAAATTTTTAATTAAAAATTTAATTTGAAAAAGAAATAAGGTACGAAAAAGTGCTGATCACGAGGATATAAGGTTTTGGAAATATAAACAATTTATTTTACTAAACAGTGTTTTTCATTTCTTACAAAAATAATAAATGTCCTCATAAATCAATTAAACCTAGTTTTCCTACTAAATAGGTGGAAAACAATTTTTTGATCCCACTGAATAAAGAAAAAGCTAAAAATTTAGTGGGAAAACCTCTAACAAGACAAAATCCACTAAAATGGCAGCACTGAGGCTTACGCCTGGGGCGTCAACTTCGATTCATGGTAATTAACTTGTTAATTTCCTACTTTAATGAAATCTCATTTTATTTTGCAATTTTACAAACAAATATTTATTAATAAATACTAAACGACAACGAGGACTGTAAGTAATTTGAAAATTCAACACCCTTTTCCCAATTAAAATGGAAGATACTGACCCAGTTTAAGTATCTTTGCGATATGGTAAAGACATCGTTACAGCATACGACTTATTTATGATATCGTAAAGACGCCTTACCGACATAGACATAGGATGTCGTAAAGTTGTCATAAATATGTCGTAAGGATGTCGTAAAGACGTCGCCAAACGTTGTGCCCACTGGGGAGTGACCATCAGTTTTTCAAATTGTCAAATAAATTCTAACGTAGCAAAAATGAAAAGCTCGCTTACAGTGGACCAACTTTTATAAAATATGCAGGAGATCATAACATAACCAAAATTAATTTGTCTCTAGAATCCATTTAAAACTTCACCAAACCTTTAAGTTAATAATACATTTTTTACCTAGAAAGAATAACCGAAATGTAAAATTCTGTAACCGATTTTAAGGGAATTATTGTCACAGCATATGTACATTTGCAAAATTTAATGTTCGTTATTAAAATTGACCGAACCGTAATTTATTCTTTAACATGGCACAAGACACAAATTATTATAAAACATTCTCCTTTTGGTCTAATATTTCAATTATACTTCAAAGTTCGGTAAAGTTTCCTAACCAAATTTTCTCCGTGCACATATTGCCCTTAAATTTATTTAAATCCAAAAAAGTACATTCTTTTTTTTTGTTTTTTAATTACATTTAGAGGTTCTGCAAGCTCAATGAAGCTTAACATGCATTTACCATAAAAATAAAATACGTTTTTTTGAATCGTATTCAGAATCTTTAATATTACGCAAATCGATTTGAAACTCAACATTGCTCTTCATAATTGACAATGAAATAAAAATAAGACATTCTTTTCTTAGAATAGATTTCGAAAGTCGCGATTTGTTCCGAATTTTTCAACTTTTTATAAACTTTTTAGTTTGATGAAAGCAATAATCAATTTAGAGTAACAAAAGTCATAATTTACAAATAATTAATTATTATTTATGATAATATTCTCTTAAATAATGCTAGAAAGTTGCACGTTTTTCTCAAATTTCGAGCTTTTCTTTAACTTTTTATTCCAGGACAAGTAAATAAATATTGATACTGGAATAAACAAACCCGCTCTCAGTGACTACTTTAAATCAAATTTACATTTAACGTAATCCCTGTAAAATATTCGAAGAACATTTTAATTATATGCTTCGCTTTAAAAAAAAAGTATTAAAATAGTAATTTTTAAAGAAAAATTATTTCCTCTATTGTTTAATTATTACTTCTCCTCATAACTAAAATTAGAAAAATCTGCAACCATCTCCATTACGATAGAAGAATATAGTCAATAATAATACAAATTTATTTTTACAATTACTTTTGTTAAATGCTTTAATTTTTCATCATGCGCTAGGAGAAAACTGGACATAGTATTTGTCTATGGGTAAATTATTTTCAATAATAAATTGATTTACCAATTATTTCTGTCAAGTATAATAAACTATTGCCTCAATATAAATTCCAAAAATAAAAATTCCAAAAATAAGGATATTTTTAACATTTTCGAGACCTCTTTCTTTTGAGACTTAAAAATTCCATGTACGGCATTTTATTGTACGTTAAAATACAAACAATTGATCTTCACGACATTTTTGATAATAAAAAAATTACCAGAGTTATAGTATTTTCAAATTCGTTGTGAATAACTTTTTAATAGGATAAGCAGTTTTTGTTTTATTCGTAAAAATAAACACTCAAATTGTAAAAAAATCACATTTTTGGACAAATCACACAAGCTACTAAAAAACTGAGACAAAAGTTGTTAAGCCAACCAAGAACTAAAAAATCTGCTATGAATTGTTTTGTTTGTTATAAGATGGGAGGTTTTTGTTGCATTAGTAAAATACAAAATACAAATTTTTTAACTAAATTTTGTAGAAAAGTCAACATTTTCGAGAAAATCGAGTCGAAAACATGAGACACGTTATGATCATGTGTTCACTAAAGTTGAAAGAGCTTTAACAATAGAGGATTCACGATCAATAAAATACAGTTGTCGATGCTTGAAACTTTAATTTGAAAAAGTCTGGACACAAATGTGGGATATAATACAAAGAACGAGAGCGTTGCGCAAGATAAATACATTATCGAGCGCGAAGCGCGACGAACAATAGTCGCGTGCCCTGGGCAAGCTCAAACTTGCTAAAATTATGATTTATGAAAGGCTTGAAAAAATGTACCTAAAGTAATAGATATATTATATTATGATATTCACCAAAAGAGTTCAGGATAATGGCCCAGGATAAGACCAGAGTTCCGATAATGTTCATCTTTTCCAGTTACAGGGACGACTGATTGATTTATTAATGAGGAACTTGGTTAAGAATGTAACTAATAAATACTGTAATGTTTTATCAGTTTGAACAATCAACACTGTACTCGTTATCTCTTAGATTAAACGCATCAAGCTTGCTCTTTTGAGATACTGACATTTGATAAGAGTTATTTTGAAGGACAAAAATTTAGTTATACATTTCTTTAAAACTGATGTCCCAATTGACGTCAATTTTTTACATTTTAAGGTAAGTTGGCTTTTACATAATTTTCCTTCTCGTCTTACTGGAATCCCAAGAAATTCGCGTTCGGTTCGCGAAAATAACGTACCGGGAGATGCCCAGTCAATTCCCGGAAAAATTTTCACATGAGACCTTTCACCACCAAATTTGTTTGGGTCCTACTTTCCCAGTTAGAAAAGAGATAATGCTAATGTAGTAACTAGTCAATAAATAAAGACTATTTTATATAAATTCGAAGTTCTTTACAACACAAAATTATGTACATCAAACTAGGTAAATTTGTAACATGCAACATGATAACAATCTACCGAAGTCATTATCCTAAATATTCCGTAGCTCGTCTATACCTTCCACGAGAAAAAAGGAGTAGAGGTTTGCTCAGCTTATAGTTTCTTTATCGAAGAACAATTCCAGTTACAGCCTGCTCATTTTAAAAAAGCACAGATTCGCTAAGGCGACTGGTATATCAACATGAAGTCGTCAATGTTGTGGAATTTCTTTACCCTGCCGCAGAGGAGTTTGGTCTCCCCTCTTATTTCAGCGACAATACGCATGGCCTAGAATCACTAACACCTTTAGTGCTCAAAAGTCGTATGTAGAGAAGAACTGTCGATGGGTCTATCCGAAATTTTTTCAAATCCGTTGGATTGGGATCGGAGACTAATATATTTGTAGGCGGATAATAAATGTACCTCTAGGCTATGCCAACTGCGGAGTATGCTAACAAAGGCCAGAAACACTTGGGTAGATTTTCAGTGGATGCTCAAAGTATACACAGTATGGGTACATAGAGAGACACTATGCAGTTCTAAAAGTGTTATGTTACAATTTTTGGCACTTCGACACTGAAAAAATGGTATAGCTCTTGTAGCTAGAAATAGATTTCTGGGGAGATATAGCTGAATGTGCAATCAAGTTTAGGTAGACCTGCAAACTAGATAGCTAAGATACATAAACCGTCTGTCTCCTGCAGGCAGAAAACGTGGAAGATAATTCTATCATTATTTGCTAAACATTCTAGAAGTGATGATTAAACAGCATATTTCCTATAATTAGTTTGCTCGTACAGCTAAAATTTCTAACCTAAAATTATTGTAGCATCAGTTTTAGCCCTATAAATTTAAATCTATTTAAAAAATTTACCGCCTTGCATTAGTTCGCACAACACTAACACCAGACTTTTCCGTAAATACAAGAAGCTCATGCCTCTTGTCCTATTTCTTGTGAGAGTTAAAAAATGAATAATATATACAGCAATGCAACGACAATGATGGAAACAAATATGGAAATAAGATATTTTTTGATTAGCTGTAACCTCCAGAGTTTTATCAAAGCATTCAAAGGAAAGTGAGTATTCTTTTATCAGTGCGTGTATAACCTCAAAAAATCTTCGTTTACAACTTTTTTCGATACGCCCTATTGTACATATTGATATGTATTGATTATAACTAACTGTTTTCAATTTAAGATTTTTAATAATTAAGTCATGCATGAATCTAATACATAATAAAGGTTTAAGTGTTTATATATATGGTTGATATATTTTTTCGTCATTATACCTAAAGATATATCAGCTTATTAGCTAGAAAAAATTATAGGCACTTCAGCCAGAAAACGCAGCTAGATAGGCTGTCATGTTTAGCTATATTTTTCACCTAGAATATCTAGCTGAACCTGGTTAGGGGAGACACCTATACCTATTTAGCAATAGAAATATAGACATTACAGATAAATTTTCTAGATACTGCACCTACATTTTGCCTGCAAGAAAATCTGTCCGATACAGCTAATTATGTAGAAAGACGAAATCCAGCGATACTTTCTAGCTGGGATAGCAAGAATTCTAGGTAATATAGCTAAAAAAAATTCTTCAGTGTATGATGTTGATCTAATACTCGTTTTGCCATACGTCAAGGGGGATCTCAAATCCGTTGTGGAGAATGATCAGTTTAAATTCTAATGGAATTTGTCATTCTACACCACTCCATGTATCAGTGCTATGAAGCCTAATATTGTCCTTCAAAATCTGAAGACCAAGATAATTTACGTTATTTAATTCTCCGCACCAGCCGATGGTAATATCACGGCAAAGGACTAAGAAAACGGGCATTTGAATAAAACAAAAACTGCATAAGTGGTGCAAACTCTGGTATACTGTGCAGCTGTAGCGACCGTTAGAATTTTGGCCTACAGAACTAGGCCTACAAATGCAGTTTTTATCTCAGGAGGCGATCGAGATCCACCATGAAAGGTATGGTTGGATATGGATATCAACAACGTAAGGTGTGAAGTGGGTTAATTGACTTTATATAAAAAAGGGAATAAAACCAGAAAGCTGATCAATCATGTTACTAAAATCAACTACCTTCGGTTGATTAGAAAAAAGAATTAGGTGTTAAAAATAAAGATAACTATAGAGTGTTTAAAATTTCATAAGTGCTTTGAACGATTATTCTAATTAAAAGTTTTAGTTATTCAGAGCAATGAATAAAGTTCTTATTCAACCCGTTCTCATTCGGAGGATTAAGGACCTACTTGATGAGGTTTGGAAATAATTTTGAATACTTTTAATTAAACAAAATTTGTACTGGTCTCCACATTTTCATTTGAAAGTACTCTTCTATTTTGTGAAATCTGAATAATATGTTCAACCACTTTTTCATGCGGGTGATAATCTAAAAAGTAATTCTCGATTCTAGAAAACAATAGACTCAAATAAAAACGATTCACTAGTTTCAATTTATGGATTTATGAACTCTAGGAAAATCGGATTTAATCCAAAAATGAGTTTAAAAACCTATACAAATTGGAATTATATAAAATCTAAGAAAACTAGAGACAAATATGTAAACCAATGTCAAATATATTTTATTTGAAGAATTGTGGTAGTTGTTTTCTTATAAAATTAGAAAAGTGAAATTTACAGAATAAAACAAGTCCATGAATGGTTAGGTCGAAGGTTTCAGTTAGAAGTTCAAAAGAAAATAAATCCTTGATTAAAAACAACTAATTTGCACTCAGAGTTTTGATTAGAATTTGTTGTTGATAGAATTTTTACTTTCAGGTTATTTTACTCTACCAGGATTAGTACCGACGTATTACTCGGGACCAATTTTCTGAGCAGAGAAAACTGAATCGTTTGAAAAGTAAACGCGTTATAGATGTAATTCTATAAAATAGAACTTATCGAAACAGCCTAATTCAAGAGTAAAGAAATAAATTTTAAAAAAAGAATAGAAATGTCCTCAGAATTCAAATCTAAAGTAATTGAGCAATGTCGAAAAGTAAAATAATACTTTCATTGCAAGTAAGGTATATTCACATTGTGACGAGAATGACATCCTTACCAAAGAACAAAATCGATGTTGTAAAAACTCGCGAGGCAGTAAAGATCTAATCAACATAGGCACTGTTGCCATTACTCAAGTTCGTAAATATCAAAGGAACGTGCATATGGCATATTTTATTCCGTGCCACATGACTGTTTGTTGAATGTCTTGAGAATTTACAAAATCTGTCCACGCATCATTGACTTTCTAAGTTGTGTCATGATGACTGCAGCTACAAGAATCATGTATGAGATAATTGTATTTTCCCCATAATGTATTTCAAAAGTATTTTATGAGAATCTAGTTTGTATTTCATATACCTCAAATACATTTTTTGTGAAATACTGCCTAGCTCTGGTCTTATCAAATGTAAATCTCTCAGAAACACAACTTCGACGCTTTTTATTTGAAAGATAATGACTATAATATAGATTTTGCAAGCTATGTAAATACTGGAATATTGCTTTGTTACCTTACTAACCAAATTCTTAATTATTACATTAGTCAGTTGTTTCTCTAATTAAAGAAGATGAGGATTGTCTGCACTCTGGTCTTGTCCTTAACCGTTATCCTCAATTCAATTGGTGAATATAATAATATATCTCTCAGAAACCTATGTACCCCTAATTTTATCAATGTCCAATTTGATCCCATTAATCCAGTTTGATCCCATTTCAGATTTGAATTCAGTGACCTCAAAAACATTAATCTTAGAAATATACCGTATTTCTAAAGACTGTGAGAGGGTTAATAGTGTCCCCAAGAAATTCCATTCGTGAAAAATGGGTAATGGAATAGTGTTAGAAAGTTTCGGGTTTTTTTTTATTTTTCAACCTCATTTCTAACTTTCTATATAAAGCGAGTTAATAATGGATTATATATAATAGAAATAATTTCTTCAACAATTTATTATTATCTATAATTATTTTTGCTTCAATTTTCAGCTTTCCCTTGACTTTTTAGTTTG
Organism: Belonocnema kinseyi; assembly: GCF_010883055.1. Lineage (NCBI taxonomy): Eukaryota > Metazoa > Arthropoda > Insecta > Hymenoptera > Cynipidae > Belonocnema > Belonocnema kinseyi. Next base: position 156,954,969 of record NC_046658.1, on the reverse strand, counting down.
GAAAAAATAATAAATACTAAGAATAATTTTAACACACAGAATCTGTTTTACTACCTTCAGTAAAATTTTGAATCAGTAAAAGAATTTATTTAAAAAAACAAAAAGAGTTTTTTTTAAAATAATTCTCTTCGTCGTTTATTTATTTTTTGCTTATATTTAATTATCATTAACTAAGAAGCTAAAGAATAGTTATTTTTAGGAAAAGACCGCTATTTTTTAGCAATTATCTAAGAGAAGATAATAGTACACCGTATTAAATTATGTAAACAGTTCCATTTGTTATCTTGCATTGATAATTACCGCGCACGAAATTTTCAATAAATTTCGGCAGGTTTTGATCAATACCTGCAGGTTTTAATACATTTCCGAAAATTTCCATAGATTTCCGGAGAATTTATCAAAATTTATAAATTTCTATTTCTTTCATTACATTCCATAGAAACAAGTACAAGTAAATACTCTAAAGAGTATTAAGACTCTGAGTAGAGGCCGTAAAATGAAACTGTAAACAATATAATATCACACGTAAATGTAAAGAAACGGTTTCTTATCAAAGAACGTCATTTATTTCAAAAATTTAGCAGCGTTTCCTATTTATTTCAACAAATATACGTGCTGTATGTTTTTTTAAGAGGAAAAGAAGATGCGTATTCAAATATTATTTTTCAATACTGTATTTGATACACTTAAATCTCGACAAAAATAAATATCGGCACTAGAGGGACTACAAATGCATTAGCCGAGAAAAATTTCTTTACTACATTGTTAATAAAAATAAAAATAGTGGATCTTTATCAAACTATAAAAAAATAATTTTAAATGTGTTATTAAATATTGATTACACACCTGAAAACAAGTTGAAATGCTGAAAAATAGCCAAATAATGTGTTTGTTAATTAGGTTTGATTGAATACATAAAATGATATAAATTTGTTCAATCAATTGTTGTTTACAATAAAAAATTATTCACTGTCATCAAAATGTTTTTACAAATTCAGGAATTAGTCATTTACAGTTAATTGCATCGAAAACATCAAGTTCGTACCTCCAAAATAGTCAAATAGTGCGTATGTTAATTAAGATAGTTTGAACAATTATTATCTATTTTTATTTGGTGGCCAAATATTATACTTAGGTTTTATTTCAAAGTAATATGTGAACGATTTCATAGAAAAAACTTTACTTATTTTATAAAAAATACTTGATATCAATATTTCTTTATCAAAATTGCTTTAAAAATAATAGATTATATATTAACTTTTAATAATTCAACTAAAAAATTCCTTTTGTCCATAAATTTATTTTCATTTTCCTTATTAAATAAATGAAAAAATAAACAAAAATTCAAAAATCGGCCATGACAGTTCCATCCAAAATCCCCCCCCCCCACTGTGCAGTTTTAAAATGTTTTAACTGTATTCTTCAGATAATTGTAAAGACAATTGTTGAGTTTTAAATCAATTCAACTAATATTGCCGATTCGGAATCAAAAGTACATTGACGTCATTTTGTCATGGAAAATACGTATTAAGCTTAATGGAGCTGGCGAAACTTTTAAGTATCGTTGAAAAACATCTTTACTTTTTTGTAAATTCAAACAAATTTAGAGGCGATATGCATGAAAATTCGACACAAAAATCTACACCACCCTAGTGACACATGTAGCACATTAGAAAACGTTTTTAAAATACATTCAGACGCCGAACATACCAGAAGTTCGGAAATCGTGATTTCCAAACACACGACCGTGAAAGAGGCTCCCTCTCCTGCGACACATATATTTTAGGGGTAATTTGTGAGAACACACACAGGCGCACTTGTGCATGAGTCTCGGAAAGGATGGGGGTATAGGGGAGACATTCCACCTGCTCCTGTGAAATTGAGACGCTCGTGCCTGCGGAACGCTAGTAACTTTAAGCCCCCTACGTTCTGCGTCCGAGTGTAATACTTTTAATATAAAGGATGTACTATATTACTACACTATATTAGACACTTAAGTCTAAGACATCCAGTATATACTTTCAAAATACAAAATTTTTATTTACATTAAAGAGTGTAGCTAATAAAAATCTATCTTTTCGGGATTACGATTTTCAAATTTCGAGAGACGTTTAGCGAGAAGAATTAGAGGCGGCAGTAGGATTCGATGTAAGAAAAAAATTGACCATATGTTTCTTGTTGTAGAATTAGGTTCACAGTCCGGTCTTTCATCTACAGGCGACCCTAATCCTGATTTTCTTCATTGTGAAAATTCTTCTTCTCCTGTCATCTCTTTTCCGGACACAACTCATTCTCTTGCCATACCAGGTTCTTCTGCCAGGTCTCGATTACCACTAACTTCCCCTATTCGTGCCCGGTCCAGATCTTCTTCTCCTAGATATCTTTCTTCTGCCAGGTGTCAACCATCTTCCGAGCCAACACCACATGTCAATCCTTCTCTACGTGTAAGGTTCCCGGTTCCTGTTCTCAGGCAAAATTTTCCTCGAGTACTTAAATATAAATTTGATGACCTTGGACGTATTCGTCTTATTCCCGAGAAGAATCAGAACCGTTTATTAGAACTTCGAAGGTACGTTTTTCCTTCTGACAAACGGATTCAATTGGTAAACCATGATTTTGTCCTTATACCCATGCCAACTGAAGAACAAATTGTATTATCAACGTCCAATGGTGACGTCTCTGCAATTTTGCAAAAATCATTAAAAAGAATCCAGTATTTTCGAGGACTATATACGCATTCTTCGTTCAAGCCAAAAAGGGCGAAAATAAACATGGATAGCGGTGAGGTCAAAGAAATGACCCCCGAAGAAATCGCAGAATATCCAGTAAGCAAAAGCAAACCAATCCACAGAGCTTTTAAAGTATTTCTTGTGTAAACTAGAATTCTTCACACCACTAATAAAAAGAAACTTATAAAAAAAATGTATTATTAAAGTAATTGACAATGCATCTATTTTTGATTAGGAATTTATAATTTTCTCAGAAGAAAAATATATCTAATCACTCTAAATATCACAAATTTCATATCGCATGATACGCTGGCCACGGCCACGGCAAGAAATTGCGGAAACCGTTCTTACATGTGAAGTTAAGTGTATAAAGCAATTTTGAATAAATACAATTCAAACTTTTTTAAAATGTTAAATCCATTTTTTAAGTTTTTCCTTTATGAAATCATTTACTTTACAATGGATGATTCTAAAATCTGGGGGTTCAAAAATTTTAGTTTCACTTGTACATTTTCAATTTGCAAAATATTAGAATTTATTTTGGAAGCCAAATGGTACTTCTCGTTGTGAAAATCAGATCCCTGAAAAAATAGTTGTTCTATGCCTTCAGGAATTTAAATAACATCACTGAAAATGTAATCTAAAATTAAAATAAAATATTTTTGTAAAAAAATTAAAACTAACAACAGATAGTGTATTCACAAACTTGTTTGAAATATATTTTTACTGTCGCTTCTTACCAATTTGTTTAAAAAAAAGGCGACATTATATGTATTAATTATTGTTGAATAATTATTTATCGCAAGTTTCAAACTTTCTTTATTAAAAAGAATTCGTTTTCTTTCCTAAGGCATGACTTTATTAAAATAATTAAAAATTGAGCAATCATGGATTTGAAAATACAATTCTACATCTGTTCAGTAATAAAACACTTTTATTTAAATTCAAATCCTATTATGTTCACTGATTTTTTACATCTACAGCAATAAATTTTAGCATGGAGTGGATTTATATTTTTAGTAATAAGAATAATATTACTGATACTGTAATTTGAAATAAAATATGGGAATTTGTATATTATGTTTAACTCTATTTTTTACACGAATGTATTATTAATTTCTGTACCCCAGGCAGGGACGGCTTATTTATATATCGCAAAATAAAGTAAAAAATTGCATGTCTCAGAATAACTATATTTCAAAATTTAAGATATTTAAATGAGACTAAAATCAAATTTAAAATCCTATTTAACGTCCAATATTCAAGTTAATGTGAATAATTCCTGAAAATAAAATCAAGAATCCAAGACCAAATTTGGACAAACACCATAAAATGTTCTCATTGCAATCACAATTAAAAAACATTTGTAACATTTGTAACATTTGTAAACATTGGTTCCCATTTGGTCGTTAGATTAATGATTTTATTTTCAGGAATTACGTTATTTCAGTTACCCTATCTGATGTCCATTTCATTCATTTGTTCTTTAACTTAAAAGCCAACAAAAAATCGATATTACGAGGGGCAAGTAAAAAGTAAGGTTCCCACATTTTTTTCAGGTGTAAGACATTTTTTATTGAAATTGCAAATTACACCATCTGAAAGCTTGGTCTCTTAGCTACTTTTCTACATACTCGCCAAATTTTTCTACACATTTTTGCTGTCGAGAAATCCACTGTTGAAAACCTGCCTCTAAAACCGTCGCCGCCAACCCGTTGAGGTGCGTGGTGACTGCATTCTGGACCTCTTCGTCCGTAGCGAAGCGTTGTCCACCCAGGTGTTGCTTCAATTTCGGGAACAAGTGGAAATCGCTCGGGGCAAGATC
>NC_046658.1:156934572-156950315 GCF_010883055.1 Belonocnema kinseyi | reverse complement strand
TACGATTTCCCCTTATTTCGTTCGCCGGTGACAAAATGAAGGTTTCTATTATAAAACAGTTGACCTTAAAATGAACCATGAAGATCCTCAAGATTATCCCCAAGGTCAAAACCATATTCACATTCATCACATACAGATTCAGTCTTACCGACCTCAAAAAACCCCTTGGATAATGTTTTTCGTTGGCGCTGAAAATTGACCTCAATTACCCAACCTGAGCGGTCGTAACCTTCAAACGGCCGGCTGGTCAGGATCAAGGTCAAAGTTTAGACTCTCATCGACGCATAATATTTACATAAGTTTTCCGCTAGAGAATATTTTTTAATAATGCTGTTTTTATAGCATTGAAAACATTCTTTGGTTCCTTGCTAGAAGTTACTATGGAAATGACCTTGATATTTGGGAAAAATACCCCACTTAAGAAGATACAGGCCTGTTCTACTTTTGTGCTACTAGGCAGTGTGATAAGTCCCTGAAAAATGAAACACGGAGACGTTTTTTTGGCCAAACTCGGTTTTATTTTTCAACATACTCTCCTTTTAGGTCGATACAGCGAGTCCAACGATTTTCTAACTTTTTGATACCGTCCGAAAAGTACTCGATCGGAAGGTCTCCAAAATACGCCTCAGTTTCCGCTATGAGCTCCTCATTTGAGTAAAAACGCTTACCGATGAGCCATCTCTTCAGGTTAGGGAACAAGTAACAGTAGCTGGGGGCCAGGTCTGGTGAATACGGTGGCTGAGGAACCAATTCGAAGCCGATTTCATGCAATTTTGCTTGTACAACTAAGCATGAATGAACAGGCGCATTGTCGTGATGATAAAGCGGTTTTTTCTTCTTCAAATGCGGTCGTTTTTCGGCGATTTCGATTTTCAATCGGTCCAATAATGACGAATAGTATGCTCCGGTTATGGTTTTACTTTTCTCAAGATAGTCCACGAATATTATGCCATGTGCATCCCAAAATACGGAGGCCATAACCTTTCCGACCCATTTTAGGCGTTTTTGGACGCTTCAGAGCACTTTGGCCCGGTGGAACCCAATGTTTTGCCTGTTGCGCTGACTCAGGAGTGTAGTAGTGGATCCAGGTTTTATCCATGGCTATGAATCGGCGCAAAAACTCGGTCGGCTTACGCGAAAATAATACCAAATTCTGCTGGGAAGTTGTCACACGAATTCGTTTTTGGTCCACTGTGAGCAAACGCGGCACCCATCGTGCGCAGAGCTTCTTCATGCCCAAAACTGAATTCACGATATTGCCCACACGTTCCAATGATATGCCTACAGCATTAGTTACCTCTCTCAATTTCACTTTGGGATCATTAAACATCATATCATGGATTTTTTCGACAATTTCTGGTGTAGTGACCTCTTTTGGGCGCCCAGATCGTTCAGCATCAACTGTGCTCGTACGGCCACAACGAAACTCGGTAAACCACTTATGAATCGTTCCAATCGACGGTGCAGAGTCCGGGTAATACTTATCCAGCTTGGCCTTGGTCTCGGATATCATTTTCTTGCGAAGATAGTAGTGTTTGATCATAACTCGAAACTCAGATTTTTCCATATGAAAAAAAACTCGGAGGTTAGTCGCTTCTCAGTGCTGTAACTTGTAAATGCGTGGACAGAAATGGCTGAAGTTTTGACAGGCGTCATTTGAAGGATCAAGCTCGATGAAAATGGTTCACATTAGTGAATACTAATGCCATCTCTTAGAATTTTCAGGTACTTATCAGACTGCCTAGTACCCTGCATAATGCTGTACCTCGTATAGTCATAAGCAAATGAATGAGCTGTTTGATTTTCGGTATGTGAATTTATTTGTATACTGATTTTGTCGTTAGGTTAAGAGGAACCATTTATCATTTATGACCACTTACAAGCCATTAATCATAACCCAAAACTCATCAACAATTTTTACAAAAAATCATGACAAATATTGACCTATTTCACGATTTCAAACAAAGACAATTTTTTACTCATTTTTTACTCTTAAGAATAATATCTTGACGCAAGGAAAAATATTTGTGTATTTCGGGTCGCATTGTAGAATTGAAGCTTCGATCCAAAATTAAAATAGAAAATTTACAGTCCATATTTCTAGAATTTTGAAGATTTTCAAAAACACTTTTATATTTGGGTTAATATACGTCAGGAATATCAGGATCTGCAAAATAAAAATTACAAAAAATTTTTTTTGTTTAATTTTGACCCAAAAAATGTCCAAAAAACTGTTGAATTCAGTTTTTCGTCAAGTAGGGAAAACATTTTTCTTTTCTTGTTAAGAGAATTCACTTGCTTATAATTTCACCTTTAATTTGAAACCAAAATAAATGGTGACTCTTCTAGATCACAAGATAATTTCCTTTCAGTAGAACTGTGCGCTGCCACCGTGTTTCTGGCTGAGTGTCGCACAGTGGGGAAAGGGCACATTTTTAAAGAAAACCGCCCGCGACGTACGATTTATCGACAGAATTTCCAATTCATTAAAACCTGAAATAAATCGATATGATAACTAACTAAAACTTATTTTCGGTAGGTTAGATTAACAACAACAAAATTCTATAAGGACACTAATGAAAACCAAATTCATTTTTTCGTCATTTGCAATGATCAGCTACTTAAAATCCATTGTATCTGTGTGAAATACAGCAGGTACTAATGTGCGATTACAATTAGTCAGAAATAGCAGACTTTAAACAATTATTTAAACAATTTTGGTAAACAAATACACATTTTGACCATTTTGTCATGATTTTTCTGCGTAATCATCTAAGCCTTCTCATAAAATAATGTCAAAATGTGTAATTTTTCTGTAGAGAATGTTTACATTAAAATCAAAATTTTTCAGAAACAATTAATTCACGAAATCTTATAATTATAATTGAGAGCTTCTGACTCTATCAAAAACATGACTGCCAGGGTTTTTGGCCATACAGTACTAGTTCATTTCACACACACACACAAAATTAATGGAAAAATGATCGCAATGTGTATTTGTTAACAAAAATTATTTATGAACATTAATGTTCATAATTATTATGAAAACTCAGAGAAAAAGTCGTCTCGAAACAAAAATATCATCCTCGTGCCTGTTTTGTTTCGAGCCACGTGAATGTTTAAGATTAGGTGAAGTTAAACGCATATGAAAAATTTTGCTGCAAAACAATTGCTTCTGAGACAAAAGAAAATCCTCTCAACCTCAAATTCACGTTCGTCATTTTTATTCTGAAATCTCCTTAAAGGTAAGGCTAATTTGTGTAATTATTGAATAAAAGATGCCACGAATAAATTGTTTTAATCCCTTTGCAAATTAGAAACACAGCAGCGTCGATATAAGCAAACTTCGGCAAGTTTCACATTTAATTAGTGCAACGTTTTCCGTTGGCTTAGACAAATACATTTGTATCACATGTCGATAAGAAATAAAAAATCAGAGAAGTTCTTTTTCATTTGATGATGAAGTAGAGCATTTACCTCAATCTGCTAAAGACTCTCCTAATGAAATGAATTTTGAATTAGTTGGAGGTTTACCTCAATTTGAGGACGCCTTTAGACATCTGAGTTTGGAGTGCCGACACAGTTAAAATAATTAAAGAATTTTACTATGAATGTGACGTGAGTCGACAATTACCTCGAAGAAAAGACTGTGTATCTGTAAAGCAAGGCGATGTCGGTAAGAAACTAATACAAAAACGTATAATTTTAGGAAGCCTGGAAAAAGTCTCTGCAAGCTTCAAACAAAAGTTTTCGAACTTGAAAATTGGCTTTTCAAAGTTTGCAAAGTTGCGGCCTAAGAAATGTATTTTTGCTGGCGCTAGTGGAACACATTCCATTTGTGTTTACAAAAGCCATGAAAATACAAAGTTATTGATGTATGGAACAAAATTCAATGACCTTGTTGCTGATGACAAAACTCTGGAGGTTTAGCATCATACAAAACAATGATTTGCGATCCTAAATTACCTGCCTCTTATTTAGGATTATGTAAATCTTGGCTAGGCGTAGAACCCTTGATACGAAAAGTGCGAAAGCTTTTTGAAAACATCTTTATTGAAAAGATTACGTACAATGCCTGCACTTCTACAGATCGTGATTGCCTAGAAACATTCGCGATAAAAGTGATTTATACTTAAAGAAACTCGCTAAACACCTGGTCGTTCTTCCTAAACATGACTTAATTGCAAACAGTCAAAGCCAAGTTTTGAAGGACTCCAAAGATTTTCTTGAAGTGGGGATATTTATAATACTCTTTGATTTCGCGCAAAATAACGAAACTGTAATTCAAGACACAATACAGAGTGAATATTGGAATAAACAACAAATTACTGTGCATCCCGCAGTAGTGTAATTGAAACAGGTTATCAGGGTTGTTTGTGAAAAATACGCAATTATTTCGGAAGATCTAGAGCATAATACTAGCGCAGTTCACCTTTTTATGGAGAGAATTATATCTGAGTTGAAGGCAAAGCACTCACAGGTTCGAAAAATAATTTATTTTACCGACGGTGCAGCATCTCAGTACAAGAACAAAAGCAACTTTATCAATCTCGCATATCATCAGCGTGATTTTGGACTTAAGGCGCGCTCGGAATTCTTTGCTACGTCTCACGGTAAAAGTCCGTGAGATGGTATTAAAGGAACTTTTAAGCGAGAAGCTGGTCGAGCTAGTTTACAGCGTCCAAGCAACAAACAAGTCTTAACAGCCAAAGATTTGTACGAATGGGGCACTGAGGCTTTACCTAAAATAAAGTTGCTCCGAGGAATATCACAACAAAAAAGCTCGAAATTTAAAGAGTCGCTTTGGAAAAGTTCATGCGATCAAAGGTACCAAAAGCTTTAATTCTTTTATCCCAATCGGTGACAATAAACTACAGTGTAGGCAATACTCTGCTTCCACGGAATTATTTGAATTCGAAATGGAGAAAAATCTTAAACTAAAACGTGATTAGTGTAAGGGGAACTCACTCGGAAAACACCCTGATATGTGAGAGGCAAGGGAAACTCACTTAGAAAGAACCCCAATATGTGAGAAGCAAGGGGAACTCACTCGAAAAGCACCCCAATATGTGAGAGGCAAGGGTAACTCGCTTAAAAAGCACCCCAATATGTGAGTAGCAAGGGGAACTCACTCAGAAAGCACTTTTTTGTTTGTTAATCTAACCTACTGAGAATAAGTTTTAGTTAGTTATTATATCGATTTATATCAAGTTTTCATAAATTGGAAATTCCCTCGATAAATCGTACGCCCCGGGCGGTTTTCTCTAAAAATGTGCTCTTCTCCCACTGTGCAACACTTGGCGAGCACCACGATGACAGCGCACGGTCCCACTGAAATGACATTATCTCGTGATCTAGAAGAGTCACCATTAATTTTTTTTAATTAAAGGGGAAATTATAAGCAATTGAATTCTCTTAACTAGAAAAGAGAAATTTTTTTCCTTCTTGACGAAAAACTGAATTCAAAATTTTTTTGAATAATTTTTTGGTCAAAATTAAAAGAACAAAATTTTTGGAATTTTTATTTTGAAGCGTATACTTTTATCTATAACACTTACACTTTTTATTGAAATTGGTTACATGGTTTCAGAAATATAAATATAAAGTTTACTCAAAATCAAACAACCACTTTCAGATCCTGATATTCCTGACGTATACTGATCTTTTCTAATTAAATTCGTTTAATTCGTTTGAGTTACGATCAGGAATTACTTGACAATAGTTTATGCATATGAAGACAATTTGTGCAATTTAATTTTTTCTTGCGTTTGCCTCTTACAAATATTAAAAAATGGCTACTTTTCAACAAACCATGTCTTATTTTTGTGACAAAAAATTTAATCTCGCGCTGCAGGAAACTACCAATCACATTTTGAACAGAAGGCTGCCACATTATTGGTATTTTTTCATCTACAACAATAGAATCCGCGAATCCTCCAATTTTCAGCAATTGCGTCACAAAGTGTTATAAATATAAATCTTCGTATACTGAAAATCATGGAAAACCCCACTAAAATGCCACCTCTCAACATAAATGACAAAGTGAATGAAGCAAAGCAGGATTTAGTGGCCCAAAAATCTAAAGATAAATATGAGCTGGTCTTCGAAAAATTTGACAGATGGAGAAGCAAAAACATCCACTTAATCGGACGTTCTCGCATCATAAAGGTAAAGGTCTATTAAACGCTCACTTTTATGCGAGCTCTACAGTCTCATAATATGGGGTTTTTGTATTAAATATCTTACATCACTCGTATGGTTACATAATTCTTTGCGCGGGAAATTTAATGTTCATATCACGTTGAGAAAAAATCATTTTCTTTACGCATGGTTTTTCACGCAGTCTCAAAGCCACGCCCATGGTTTTAATACCATTTTCCATCTGCCATTTTTTTGTCAAAGGTTATGTTATGTTATGTAAAAACAGGGAATAAATGAGTTCTATGCCTCACAAAGATAATTTAAGATCAAAATGTCAGAATGTCTCCACAAGCCACCTAGGTAGAAACCCTTTATATTCCTGTCACCACCCAGACTAGTGAAAATATCATAAACTAAAAACAACACAGAAGCCCAGCCGCAAGACATAGCTTATCACCTATGATAAGGAAAAGAGAGCGAGAGAGAGAGAGAGTGCCACGGTTGACTCTGGTATTCCCCAGCTATGTATATGAGACACAAACTACTCGCAGAGGGAGAGAAACGGAGCAGTATCGCTCGGTCGTTTTCCAGCACAAGGAGTTAAAGACTAATTCCCAAAGAGCACTACAGCTGGCCCCGTGGTGTCAAAAACCTTATAAAACAGGCGTTGGGCTTTGTTGAAAAACGCCCTCTCGGAGGTGGTTTAAGTATTTAGAGGGAAATTTATACAATCCTACATGCACAAACTTTCAAAAAGTCGATAATTTCCATGAGTCTTCTTTAATTCTGTCATTAGGGTAGCTTCTTGACTTCCGGTAGCCATGTTGGAAAAGACTTTCCGCCGATTTGTGTTCACAGTACCAGAGCTTGGATCGACGTAGCGTGTACGGCCTGGCATTCTCGTTCTTCACTTCAATCGGACCAGTGGTGTTGAGCGTAATAAAATTACAAAGATTTTATCATAATTTATTGTAAAAGTCGACAACTTGTGTAATTATCGGATTTAACCATGGAATTCAAAAAGGCCAAATGCGTGTCAAGAGTATGGGTACGTAATTTCTTGTGATTTCGGCAAATCGCTTTAGCGAAATTTCAGGGCAGCTAGTATTTTAAACCTTCTTCTTTTGACATATCGCTAAAGTGATTTCCCATAACTTTAGTGAGTGCTCTCTATGGGGGTCATCTTACTCCGAAAATCGTTCGTAGTCTTAATAAAGATGACTTCGGTTAAGGGTCGATTCCTTTTGTTGTTTCGGTAATATTAGTGTGTAGAAATTTGTCATAGATTCGGAAATTGTAATTACGAGCCTGGGTTACGGGGTTAGGAATCGACAAAGATGTGCGAACATAACCTTAAAATCCGACGCGTGGCCCTGAACGGAGTGGTCTCGGAATTCCTCAAAGTTATTCGGTGCGCTGTGAGTTCGATGTATCGCGAAATACAAGTTTCGCATGTGGTCCAAACTTTTTTTTAAAGAAATATACAGGGGTTGTCCACATACTTATAAAGTGGCAATATTGGGACCTTTAGACCGACAATTTCGTGACTTTTTTTTGTCCGAAGATTTTCTTTCAGGTCCTGCATCGTCTTCATTCTTCCGAAAGAATATACAAAGTAAATCGATACAAAATGTTTGTAACTCAATTATGAGATGGAACCACTGGTAGAAATTTACTCACATTTGTTTCTTTTTTTTGTAAATGATTTCTTTGCTCATTTCTTGTTAAATAAATCCTAATACTATTATTTTTAAACTGTTGGCATCTGTTTTATTTATATTGTTGAGCGAATCCCCCCCAGTGATTTGGTTAAACTTAACGGTTGTCTCACGGATGCTAAGTATAGGTTGATTTCTCGTTTCGAATTAATGAAAAAATATTCAGAAAGTCAAAACTCAACAAATCCAGGCAAAAACTTTCTAACGGAAAATATACATAGGGCATTCTTTTTAAGTGTCCCTAAACCGAAAAATGAATTTCTCTGATCGACAAAAACTCGCCGAGGTAGAACCCAATCAAACTTTAACAACAGGCGCAGTACTGTGCCCGTACTGGCGGATACAGGCGCGGTACTGGCAATCAGTAATGGCGCCTGTACTGATTCCCTTACTGGATGATAACGCTTTACCATTACTGGCTTGCCAGCACTGGCTAAGTACTGCCTGGCAGTACTGGGCTCATACGGGCATGACATTACTGGCTAACCAGTATTTAACCGTACTAAAAATCAGTACTGCGCCTATACTGGCGGAATACGGACACGGTATTAGTATTTAGTACTGCGCCCGTACTGGTGAAATTCGGGGACGATAATAGCAATCAGTACTGCGCCTATATTGGCGGAATACGGGCACGGTACTGGCAATAAGTTATAATGGAATACGGACACAGTACTGGCAATCAAGACTGCGCCCGCAATGGCGGATTAGAGATCTGATCAGTAGTAATATTTTCTTCCTTACTTCCAGTTTCCTCTGATTGTTCCAAAGAGCAAGTGGAATCAGAGTCCAAATTTTCCGAAATGCTGCATTCCGGCGTTCTACACGTGGAAGAAAATGAGGAATATAAAATGAGGAAAACCTACAATATTGTAGGTTAGATTTCTTTTATCACATGCATCAATCGTAATGGTTGAATTTCTGACGAAAATGAGTGCATTTTTTGTAACAATGCAGCTTGAAGATATAAAAAAATCACTATTTTTACGATAGAATCATGGACTTACTTTGAATTAATGCTCATAAATCGCAACTGTTCGCGAAAAACTGCACTTTTTGCCCAAGAACAATCAAAACGTTTCACGATGCCGAGTAAAACCACGTTGAGTTGATGTTGGTAGCCGTTGGTAGCCATTTAGATCGTACCAACTTCTGGCGATCATATACAAAGTGCGCGAAAATTTAAATTCAATTCAAGATGGAAACACATTAGGAAATAAATAAATGATAAATATTAGTTTTTATTCCAAATTATTAAACATAATATTATTGTTATCTGAATTGACCAACATTTCATAGTAATAATATTTTCTAATACTGTCTTCCCAGTACTCGTGGAGTACTAAATATTCATGATAGCTATTACTGCGCCAGTAATGGCAAGCAAGTAGCGGCTAACTATTATCCAGTTCTGGGGCAGTACTTTCTTTCCAGTTCATGTTCAGTAATAAATATTCATGATGGCCATTACTGTGCCAGCACTGGCGTAGTATTGTTACCCAATACTGGCGCAGTACTGTTTTTCCAGTGCTGGCGCAATACAAAATATTCATGATAGCCATTACTGCCTCAGTAATGACAAGCCAATCTCAGCTGACCAGTACTGGCGTAGTGCTGTTACCTACTACTGGCGGAGTACTATCTTTCCAGTACTGACTCAGTACTAAATATTAATGATAGCCATTACTGCGCCAGTAATGGCAAGTCAGTAGCGGCTAACCCATATTGGCGCAGTACTGCATTTTTTGTGAACGTCGCCACAATACGGATTGGTCCAAATGGGAAGTGGTAAAAAAAAATAAAAAGCATTTGGCAAAATAGAAAATTTAACCATCATTTTGGAAAGTTGAAACTGTTTTTATTAGTGTTTTCAATTCTGCTTTTTTTCTTTTTTTTTCAACTGAACAAATGAATAATAAAAAGACATTGTTGACTTGTAATGCAAATAATATAATAAGAATAAATGTTATTTGTAAACTAAAAACGCGCACTTAATGAAATACAACATTTTTATTCTTGAAAATTTTTAAAAAGCCCTACAATAAAAAGAAAATTCTTTTAGAATTTCTGCTTCCATAATATTGTTCCTTGTCAAAAATTGTACATGCAAAGAAAATCATTATATTCATATACCATACATAAAAAGATATTGATATCAGAAATAGAGGCTCTTTTTTTTAGTAGCATTTTTGTAAATTTCAGCTCAATACAAGAAATTCCTTTTTTGTGGTGGGTAAGTTGAGGAAGTTTTTTGTGGTTCTTCTTTCTCGCCTGGTGTATCATCTTCTATTATAACCCTTGTTTGCTCTTTCATAGTGGCTATTTTGAGCTGTAAATCTGCTATATGTCACACTGACACCGAGAATTCGTTCGACATTTGAGACGATATGTAATTCGTAATTCAAATATAATATTTCGATTTGACCAAAATTTAGAAGTTAAGATCATTTTCACAAATATTCAAGTCTTGTTTTTAACAGATCAGTAGGCTCACATCTTGCTGAAAGTGTCTACAGGGTTGTCGTTTTAATCAAAGAAAACAAATTCTCGGTCATTTCCCGATTTTTTCCCGGTTCACAAACATTTTCACGGCCAATGAAATTTAAAAAATCAATCAATAAGCAAAAAATTAAAGCATTCTAAGTAGGACACTTGAATTGCAAACTTTTAAAATTAAAGTTTTAAATTTGTTGAATTTAAAGATTGTATATTTAACTGCTCAAAAATTTACGCGTACCAAATGGAAGGTAGTGATACTTTTCAACTAAGCAATTTTAAATGAAGTGCAAATTAACTAAAAAGTTGAGAACTTTGATAAATTATAGAGTTCAAAGATACAGATTACGTCCTAGAAATACAAATCCACGTTAACATTTTTAATAGTGTAAATTAAAGAATCAAGCTATAAACTTTAAAAAATTTTTAATTATATTTTAAGCTAGACGCATTAAGAATTGAAAAATAATGTTTTCAACTTAACAGTTCTTAAATTAAAATTTATATTATTTTTATTTTAAATATTCTAGGCATGCTTTAAAATCTTTAAAATTTTATTTCAAATTCTTCAGAAATCCAGGAATGGTTTAAAATCTTTCCAAATTCAAAATAATTTTTAAATTTTTTTCGGAACTTTGAAATATATTTCAAAATGAATTGAATTTTTCTATAAATTTTAGAAACTCCTGCAAATTAAAACAAATTTGAATACTAATTTATAAATAATAATAGAACACTTATTATATGACTGGAGGTCATTTCTAGGATATGATGTTTTTTAATCAGATAAGAGTTAAAGATGGTCCTGAGGTGTTCAGAAAGGTGCAATTATGGTGTGATATCAATAAGAAATTAAGAGGCAGTATTCTTCAGAAAACATTTTTGATTGAATGTAGAAGAAACGATGTTTTACCCAAAAAAAAAAGTTTTCCTGGATAACAAATTTCGAGATTTTTCTTTTCACAGTATTATTTGCAAAAGTATTAGAATAATTTTAAGAGATATTTGGAACTTTTAAAAAGATTCGAAATAAATTTAGAACTTGAAATAATTTAAGAAGATTTTAAGAGATTAAAAAGATTATCAAAGTAGAACATGGAAGATTTTAAGGATTTTTTTTAATTTGTAGGATTTTCAAAAAATTTAGAAAAATTTCGATTAATATTAAAATACATTTGGAAGTGCTGAAAAAAATGTTAACACACTTCGTTTAAATTACTTGAAATAATTTCAAGTTTTTAATTAATTTTGAACCTTTTCAAAACCTCCAGATATTTCTTAAAATTACTCAAATTTTTTCTACAAATAATAAGTGTTCAATTGTTATTTATGCCTCAAGATTTAAGAATTTCACTTATAAATTATACACTTTCTAAATAGAACAATTAAAATTTTAACGCTAAAAGTTTAAAAGATCTTCGAAAATCTAAAGACTCAAAGCTTTCTATGTAAAAAAATTCAGTTTCAAATTGTTTTCTTTTAAATATTTGGTTTCAATTTACGCGTCTTAACTGAACAGTGAGATATTGCTAAATATTAAACACTTATTATTTTTCTACATAAATAAGTTTCAAATCAAAACCTTTAATTATGACCATATTATTATCTATTTATTTTTAAGTTTAAAATAGCAAACACAGTTGATAAAATTAAACTGTTTTTATCAAAAACTTTCAACTTCGAATGCTTTAAATTTTTAATAGTTTAAAAACTCAAACTGCACTTTAATTATTTTAAAAACTGTTAAAATCGAATTTGGGCAGATTTTTCTTCTGTAAATTTGTAAAATTCCAGGTTTCCCTGTCCAGCGGCCACCTTGCTGTTTATAAAAGAATCTTCGATTTTAAAAACTTCTAATTTTTATTTTATTTTTAACATTGGATAACATTTTTATTCTTAAAATTTTGTAAAATTCCCGGTGATAAAATAAATTCCCTGTCATTGCCCGGTTTTCCCCGGTATCATAAAATTCCCGGTTATTTTCCGGGTTTCCAGGTTTCCCATAGACAATTTAGTCAATTTAAAAAAAAGTTTGTTTGAACACAATATTTAAAAGCATACCTATTGCAGGGTTCACAGTGAAAATATTATTTTAAAATAAGGTTTTTTTATTCAAAATAACATTACTAGTATGGTAAGCACCCCAGTAATCGCGACCTTGGTTCCAGTAATCACAGTTTCACGATTACTGCAATATTTACCTTAATATTATTTTTGTTTTGTTTTGAAGTAATAGAAAATCTATTTCTTTCAGAGATATGATGCATTCTAGCATTCATTAAAATGAAAGTGTAGGAACAAAATAAAAAGTTTAAACTAAAAGACTTTATAATTGCGCATTGTAAACAAAACAATATCAAAAAGAAACTCAGTGGGATTTTCTCTCGTTTTAAAAGGATTATGCATAAACATGGAGTAAGTAAAAATACGAAGCGCAAAACCAGACAAAAGCGTTTGAACAAAATTATTAGCAAGTTAAAGAATTGTAGTTCACACAAGAAATATTTTGAAAATTATTTTGATTGAATGTTGATAGCCTACTAGACATTCCGCGAGTTCTTCTGTTGTCATTTCTTTGACCTCACCGCTTTCCATGTTTATTTTCCCCCTTTTTGGCTTCGGCAAATCAGTCTTAAATAGTGCTCGCAAAATCTGATGTCCACTTGCTGCTTTGTCTAATATAGAACAGGCGTCACCATCCGATGTTGATAATACAATTTGTTCATTAGTTGAGATAGGTACATATTCATTCTGCTTGTTTCTCAATCGAATTGGTTTGCCACGCGGAAAAACGTATGTTCGAAGTTCAAAAATCCGGTTCGCATTCTTCTGATTAATAAGTCGAATAAGTCGAATACGTCTAAGTTCATCAAATTTATATCCAAGTATGCGAGGAAATTTTTCCTTGAGAGTTGGAGACGTTGACACAAGACGGAGAGAAGTATCTGCAGGTGGTGGTGACCCGGCACAAGAATGAGGTCTTGCAGAAGGAGACCTAGACCTGACACGAATAGAAGACGTCACATGTGTTCGAAGCTCGGAAGACGAACCCGGTATGGCAAGAGAGAGAGTTGTGTTTGAAAAATGTTTGGCAGTAGAAGAAGAAGAGGGTTCACAACGAAAAACATCAGGATGTGGGTCATCATTAGGAACCCAGTCGGACTGTAAGGCTAATTCTGCAACAAGAAATAGAGAATTACATGTTTTAGGCACGCAATCGTACTTTCATATATTATGAGTTGTAAATGTGGTTAGAATCAAGGAACCGGATTTTACAATAGCCGATAAAGAGTTTCAGGGCCGTATTTGAGATGAGCTGGAACCGCCCGACGTGTCCCGAACTCATGGCAAACGAAACGTTCAGGTGCGTTCCGCTAGCACTTCCAAAACGGAATTTCAGTAATTTATTTATGCCATAATTTTGGACACCGATGCCGATTTTTGTGCTCTTTTAGTGTTTTCAAAATACCGACTTTTGGGTGAAGGTGCTAGCCGCTAGCACCTCCAGTACAAAAAATTTGAAAAATTGAAAAAATGAACAGCACCAGAATTTTGGGCTTTTTTTGGGCTCTTCAAAAATGCAAAACTTAAATTCAAAAAAACAAACCCTTTCTTTTGAAAACTACTTTTAAATAAATATGCCCCTAAACTGAATGTAAGCATATCAGTATTTGGGGCTTTTTTGGGTTCTTCTTGGGCACCAATACTGATTTTTGGGCTCTCTTATTTTAAATCCGAATTTCATGCTATTTTTGGCCTGCCCAAAACACTCATAAATTATTTCAAAAGAATCATCCTGAATCCCTAAAAAAATATGGAAAAAATAGCTAAAACAAAAGTGTGTAATAAGTGCGAAAAAACATATACCACAGGTCTGACCTAATTTTATGCTCACCTCATACATATATGTATGAAAAATTTGTCATAAGGACAACCGCAGGATTTCACCGGGAGCGGGTGCTAATCTGAAAAATTGCATTTGCTCCCAACAAAATCGTGGTAAAATTTCAGCCACAACCACGTCTCACGACCGTGAGATAGATGGTTACAATTTGTAACGGAATCAATACGACAATCCGGCAAAAGTTTCGTGCACCCTAAGAACACGGAGTGATCCAAGGACTACCGTCTTCTGCATATTTCCTCCTAGAGCGCCGATAATAAGGACGATTCGTTTAACAAAATATTCCGGGTACAATCGTTGCAACTCCTTTATAAGGTCTCTATACCGAATAATCCTGTTGTGAAGACATTCAAGACTCAATATTCCGCGACCACCTTGACGGCGTGCGATGTACAGTAGCAGAACAGAAGACTTAAGATGCATGCTTTTGTTCATGTGCGTAATCTTTCTTGTCCCAATATCAAGGGATCTGACCTCGTTCTTCGTCCATGGAACTACTCCAAATGAATAGGGTTTTACCGGGACGGCAAGCATGTTCGTTGAAGTTACTTTGTTCCTCGCCGACAGTTCGGAAGACCAACTTTGCCGGATGAGACGTTTGTATCTGCTTCGGAGAGTATCTTTTATAGATGCAACATCCTGAATGCGGCTCTGTGGCACGCCCAGGTATGTATAAGTCTCTCCAGTGCAAAGGTGTCATATAGCGCTTCTATCAACGAGCTCAGGATCTTTAGGGATGCCATTAAGTTTTCCTTGCTTTAAATAAACCTTAGCGCATTTGTCTAACCCAAATTCCATTCAAATTTCCATAATATATCGTTTGACAATCCCTAGAGCTAGATGTAGTTGCTTTTTGTTTTTAGCATAGATCTTAAGGTCGTCGATGTAAAATACATAAGTGACCTTGTACTTTCGATCTGCAGGTTTGCCGCACAAGTACCCGTCGAAATTGCGAAGTTCTAGAATTAGTGGCAATAATGTAAGGCAATAGAGGAGTGGGTTCATGGTGTCGCCCTGAAAGACACCTCTCTGAAAGGTGACTTTGTTACTTGTCACACGATTTTTTCCAGATAAGATTGTTAATCTGATTTTCCAAAGCGGCATCAATCTGTCTATGCACCTAACGATTTTCGGTTGAACCTCTAAGCTTTCCAAAAGACAGATGATAAGTTTATGGGAGGTCGAATCGAAAGCTTTCCGCTAATCAATCCAGGCCATGGACAGGTCACGCTGGTAGAATGCTGCATTTTTGCAGACACATCTATCGATGAACAGGTTCTCCCGACACCCGCTACGCCTTTCTTTGAGCCTCGTTGTTCATACATTTATTGCCACACAGGTTCAATTGCCTGAACAATCCTATCATTTAGGATAGCGGTGAATATCTTACGAGGGTGGATTGATAAGTTTCCGGCCTGACCAAGAGATGGCGCCACTAGGCCTACCTTGAGGTGGCGTTCTATAGTACCATCCTTAGATAGCTT
>NC_046658.1:156926915-156934472 GCF_010883055.1 Belonocnema kinseyi | reverse complement strand
CAGCCTTGGAGGAGATTATGTTGAGAAATAAAAAAAAAAATTCTTAAAAACGTTGTTTTTCTTGGTCAGGCCGGAAACTTATCAATCCACCCTCGTATAAAGCGTGTTCAGACAAGTGATTGGCCTATAATTCTTCGGATCAGTTAAGTTGCTTATTTTCGGCAGGAATATTGTGCGCCCTTCCACCAACCACTCTGGAATCGGCTCTTCCGACTTCAAATATGAGGTAAAAATACAGGCCAAATGCTGATGGGTTGAAGGAAACTTCTTCCATTAGAAGGTTTCGATACAATATGGTCCCGGTGCGGAATAGTTCTCCATCCCTCTCAATAATTTTTACCTCCTCGGTAGTAATGGGTGGGCATTCTTGATCAGGTGTTATGTGAGCATCACACAGCTCCTTGAAGCTATTTATCTTTTCTGAGTCTTCGTCCAGTCTATGCTGCATTCCGTAGACTTTTCTCCAAAATACTTCGACCTCCTCTAGTTTGGGCGGGTGGTCGACAGTAACTGGAGGGTCTTGGAAGAGTCGAGACGGATTAGAGAGAAACTGTTGATTTTCTCTGACCCACCTCTCCCTCCGCTCTAGACTTCTCTTAGCGTCAGATAGTATCTGTATTCTCTTAACAATATGCTGCCTGATGGTCTTTATGGCAAGTTGATGCATTCTTCTTTTGGTCTCATAATCAACCGTTGGTTTTGTTTAACGGTTCGCATCACCCAAAGCTCTCGCTGCATTATACACACAATAATTGATAGTGCAGAGGTCGGATTCTTCGGAAAAATTCTTGGTTTCTTGTTTAACAACCCACTGCCGAAAAAATTGAAAATAAAAAATATTCTACTATTCTTATTCAAAAAAATTTAAGCTATACCCGCAATCCCACAGTAATAATAAAAAAAACAAATAAAAAATATCGCTGATGCATGTAACCAAATCCTGCTCGGCTGCCTTCAGCAAAAAAAATCAAAATCAAAAAAGCAAACAAAATCAGCAAAAAACAATTAAGAATAAGTAAAACAAACACTTTCCCAAAAAAATTGTTCATATCCTTATCTCCAAGGTAAAATTAAGCAACATTTAAAAACTATTCCTATCACATTTAACGAACCTAGTCTGAAGCTCGATGAAGCTAGCGCCTCCACAATCAAATTTTGGGGATTTTTCAAAGCTCAGAATTTTGGGCTTTTTTTGTTTTGTTTTTGCCGTCAATTAAAATTTTTGGACTCCTTTTCTTTTTCCAAAAAATTAATTTTGTTGTGGAGGTGCGAGCTTACATTAACCCAGCACCTCCATTTCTTAAAATCACTGAAATCTCTTGAAATCCGCAAAAAATGTCCCTAAACCAACCCTTAACTTCGAAAATCAATCCCCTTACAAAAATTGAAAATTTTAATTAATTTAATCATGGGAAATTTTTGGCATTTTTGGGCTCCCAGAAAACACCCACTTCCATTTTTGGGCTTAACCCTTACAGTAAAAAATTAACGCCTTTGTAGCACGTAGATGTGAAATTGTAAAAAATAACTTTTTTGAATTTCACAGCTTTAATAGAGTCTTTGAGTTTTTAGCTTCTAGAAAATACCCAAGATTTTTGGGCTTCAACCCTTAACGTCAAAAATGAACCCCTCTGTGCCACGTAGGTACAACTTTGTCAAAAAATAACTTTTTTACAATTTTACAATGAAAATAGAGTCTCTGATTTCTGCGCTCTTCAAAAATACTCGCTACGATTTTTCGGCTTCAACCGTTAAAGTCAAAAATAAACCCCTCTCTGCCACGTAGATACAAGTTTGTCAAAAAATACATTTTTTTAGACTTTTGCAATGGCAATAGAGTCTCTTATTTTTGGACTCCTCGAAAATATCCGCTACGGTTTTTGGGCTCCAACCCTTAACGTCAATAATCAAACTGTCTCTATCACGTACCAATACAACTTTGTCAAAAAATATCTTTTTTTCAATTTTACAATGGCAATAGAATCTCTGATTTTTGGGCTCCTCGAAAAGACCCGCTACGATTTTGGAGCTGCAACCCTTAACACCAATGATCAACCTCTCTAAACCACGCAGATACGACTTTCTTAAAAAATAACTTTCTTTTGAATTTTAATTTGTCAATAGAATCTCTGATTTTTGGGCTCATAGAAAATACCCAAAGCAGTCAACTTTTTAAAAAACAGCATATTGAAAATATTTAATTTTACATTTTGATCTTAATGAGAAGGTACTGATTTTATGTGACATTTTACTTTGTCGGTTTTTCTCTAATCTCAACTTTTTGAGGCCCCCTGAGTGAAAAAAAAAATATTTTTACAAAGGTTTCTGTCTGTCTGTAGTATGTATTCTGTAGGCACGATAACTTTTGAAAGATGTATCAAATTGCATTCTGTTTTACCAGATTTTTTAAGGCATAAGAAGAATGAAAAAGTTAGCAAAGCAGCTATTTTGAATGAATCAAAATAACAAATTCCATTTTGCAATGAACTAAAAAAATTGCGAACCACGCGCACAGCGCCCCATGAGAATGTACCCGCGCGGCGGGCAGATTTTTGTCTTGGTAATGTATTTCTGTATTGTGGATATATCTATCCAAGTTTCATATGATTGGCGCAGTTTTATTGTTTAAAAAATTGTAATTTTTGTAATTAAATGTCAACAATAAGTCCAAAAAACGGTCATTGTTATTTATTGAGTTACTGTAACACATACGAACATTTTAATATAGGACACTATTGAAATATGAATAACCAATAATAAATTTAAAAAATACACTGCATTATCGGGTACAGTGATCTACGCAGTAGAGAGGGATTGATTATTGACATTAAGGATTGAGCCCAAAAATCGAAGTGGGTGTTTTCTGCGAGCCCAACAAAGCCCAAAAATTTCCCGTGATCAAATTACTGAAAGTTTTCAATTTTCTAAGGGGATTGATTTTTGAAGTTAGGGGTTGATTTGGGGAATTTTTTTGCCGATTTGAAGAGCCCAAAAAAGCCCAAAATTCTAGTGTAATTGAATTTTTATTATTTAGTGATTTTAAGAAGTGGTGGTACTGGGTTAATATAAGCTGACACCTCCACAAAAAAATTGATTTTTTTTAAAAAGTAAAGGAGCCCAAAAATTTTAATTGACCCCTTAAAAAAACCCAAAATTCGATTATGGAGGTGCTAGTTTAATTGACCTAAAAATTTTCCTGTTGTGATTATTTTAAATTTCAAGTACTTTCGACCGTTTTAACTGATGAATAGTGAGACTAGGTTCCTATGAGATAAGAGAGTTTCATAGCTTATATGGAATATTACTGTGGAGTTAGATTTATTGAGTAGATGATTTGAAAGTTGTTGTAGGTAGTTATTTTTAATTTGAGTTTTTTGGTGGTTTTAGCTGATGGAGGTTGAGACTTGGTTGGTTAAATGCCATAGGGGTAGTTTTTAAATGTAGTTTAATTTTACCTTATAGATGAGCATATGAACAACTTTTTTGGGAAAGTGGTTGATTTACTTATTCTTAATTTTTTTGTTTTTTTTTTGATAAAAAAAGAGTTAAATGATTAGAATATGCATTTTTTAATTTTAATTAAGTTGAAAATTAAAAAATTAAAAACGTATCATTTACGATATAAGCTAAAAAATCTCATCTGAAACAGAAATCATTTATGAAAGAGTTAGGTTCATAATTTTGAAATTTTGTAAAATTTAAATCAAGTTAAAATTTTACTTCTGTTTTGGAATGCGAATATTGGAAATAAGTTCATTGTAAATATTGCTGAGACCTTGAATGTTTGTTCTAAAATTAATTGTATTATTGTCACGTTGGATATGTATCATTTCTAGAAGAAGGCGTTTGTCTAGATTTGGTTCACATTCAAGACTAATAAATTTATTAATATCAAAATCAAAATTATGTGTGTGTTCATAATCATGTTTAGCTAAGCTGTATTTTGCAAATTATTATCAATAGATCTTTCATGTTCTCTATTTCTCAGACAGTATGATCTACTAGTTTGCCCCATGGATTGTTATTGATTTGTATATTTTGATTAATTGTTTTGAATTTTTTTTAACGTTCAGCGACTTTAGTTTTTAACAGTTCTAGTGGGTAGCCAGTTTTTAAAAGAGTACTTTTTACTAAATCAAGGTTTTCCTTATGGTATCTTGCATCCGCTAATATGATAGCTCGGTCTACTCATCCATATATTACGCCAATTTTATGATAAATAGGATGACATGAATCATAGTTCAAAAAACGACCTGACCAAATTGATTTTCGAAACCAATTTGTTACAATTTTGTTGTTTTTTATTGTGAGATTTAAATCAAGAAAGTTAATTTTTTCATCTTTTGCCATTTCCATGGTAAATTTTAGTTTGTTATCTGCTTGATTGAATCTTTGTAAAATATTGTCACGGCCTACCGATGGGGTTGCCCGTTTTTTCTGCTCTAGCTAACTTAGTTGTTGAAAATATTGAACAAAAAATCTTAAAATCAATTAAATATCCTATTTATTTTACATTAGATTCATTGATGATACTCTTTTATGTATTCCAAAAGATAAAATTGACAATATTTTACAAAGATTCAATGAAGTAGATCACGTCGTTTTTTGAACCATGATTCATGCCATCCTATTTAACATAAAATTAGCGTAATGTATGGATTAGTAGACCCAGCCATTATATTAGCGGATGAAAGATATCATAAGGAAAAGCTTGATTTAGTAAAAAATACTCTTTTAAAAACTGGCTACCCATTAGAATTGTTAAAAACTAAAATCGCTGAACGTTACAAGAAATTCAAAACAATTAATCAAAATATACAAATTAATAAAAATCCATGGGGCAAACTAGTAGACCATTCTATCTGAGAA
Source organism: Belonocnema kinseyi (assembly GCF_010883055.1). Taxonomy (NCBI): domain Eukaryota; kingdom Metazoa; phylum Arthropoda; class Insecta; order Hymenoptera; family Cynipidae; genus Belonocnema; species Belonocnema kinseyi. The sequence goes on along the minus strand of NC_046658.1, from coordinate 156,929,603 downwards.
ATATAGAACATGAAATATCTATTGATAACAATTTGCAAAATACAGCTTAGCTTAACATAATTATGAACACACACATAATTTTGATTTTGATATTAAAAAAGTTATTATTCTTGAATGTGAACCAAATCTAGAACAAACGCCTTCTTTTAGAAATAATACATATCCAACGTGACAATAATACAATTACTTTTAGAACAGACATTCAAGGTCTCTGCAATATTTACAATAAACTTATTTCCAATATTCGCATTCCAAAATAGAAGTAAAATTTTAACTTGATTTGAATTTCACGCTGTCTTTTTTTAATTACGTATATATAACAATGCATAACCTAACCTCTAAATTAGCTATTAGTGTGTTAGTATCATTGTAGCTTTCGTGATCAAACAACTTGACGAAAAATTCGTCATCAGTACAAAGCAAGATGTAATAAAAAAACAATATAATCTTAAGGATGTTTTCCTGTAACCATCAACGACTAATAAGCACATACTAATTAAATAATTTCTATTTTATTCCTTAACGAATGTATTTCCTTTTAGAATAAGCCTTGAAAAGGACGTAAAAATTAGGTTGAAACATGTCGGCGCAAAATTTTTTATAATAACCAAATTTTTTTATCATAACAAAATTTTTTTAACACCAAAAAAGCGGTATAGGCTTCAAAAAACTTTATTCATCACTTAACGCAAAAATACACACATATACAGAACAAGGAATATTGATACAATTTATATTGATATAAATTGAATATTTAATTGTAGCGAGTGCTTAAGAAACACTCGCTATTGCAAAAAATATTATATTATGATATTTACCAATATAATTCAAAATAATGGCCACGATTAAGACCGGAGTACCGATAATCGTCATCTTTTCTAATTATAGGAACGACGGATTCATGTCGAAATGAAGAATTTCGTTATGAATGCAACTAGTGAATATTAGTGTTTTCAGTCAACTTGTACCATATACCCTGTACTCGTTATCTCTTAGATTGAAGAAATCTAGGTTCTTCTTCTTGGATATTTACACTTGATAAGAGTTTCAATGACAAAAATTTGGTTATACACTTCTTTAAAACTAATAACACAATTTATGTAATATTTTTCGTTTTGAGAAAGGTTGGCTTTTACATCATTTGCCTCACATCCTGCTGAAATACCAATAAGTTCCCGTTCGATTCAAAGAGCAAACTCTCGGGATAGTTTCATTCAATTTCCGGGAAACTTATTATTAAATAAGCGTCTTTTCTAGGATATTTCGAAAGTATGATATGTTTTCTGCAGGAAATCCATCTTCAAAAATCGTATTTGTGCTCTACAGCAGACGTATGGAGCTCAAAGATTAGTTAAAGTAGCACGGAGAGCTACTGCGCAGGCACGCATAGACTGTTTCCGAAGATTGACCTCCTAGAGTCCAATTAAAAATGGCTAAACTCAGGCAACTTTCCCTGGACTAATTTGTCTTCCCGGTGGCATCTCTACCCCGGAAAATATTTTCGGGTTCATATTAAAATATTTAAACTGCAACAAGCCTCCCGGAACTAATTGTCACATCTACGGCATCTCCCACCAGCAAAAAGTCTCCCCAGTGGCATCTCTCACCCGTCGAAGAATGTTTAAATCCACATCAAAGTGGCAAAAGTGTGACAAGCCTCTCACGACTGATTGTCACAACTTCCGCATCTCTCGCCCGCGGCAAGACTCCCCAGAAGCATCTCCCATTCGGGAAAAATTTCCAAGTCCACATCAAACTGGCAAAAGTGAGGCAAGTCTCCCAGGATTAATTGTCACATTCGCGGCATCTCTCATCAGCGGCAAGTCTCCCCAGCGGCATCTCTCCTCCAAGAAATATTTTTAAGCACTCTCAAAGATGACGTAATTGCGACAAGCCTCCCCAGCGGAATCTCTTCCCAAAAAAAACTTTTTAGGAACTTCTAAAATGGCAAAAGTGCGGCAAGTCTCTCCAGCGGCATCTCTCTCCCAAGAAAATTTTTTAAGAACGTCTAAAAATGGCAAAAGTGCGGCAAGTCTCCCAAGCGGCATCTCTCCCCTAACACCTTTTTAATGTAGATTTAAATGTGGCAAAAATGCGGCAAGTCTGTCCAGCGGCATCTCTCCCCTAACAAATTTTTTGCTAGTTTTAAAGATGGCAAAAATGTGGCAAGTCTCCCCAGCGGCATCTCTCTCCCAACAAGTTTTCCGATTAGTTTTAAAAATGGAAAAATGCGGCAAGTTTCTCCAGCGGAATGTCTCCCCTAACAAATTTTTTCGTAGTTTTAAAGATGGCAAAAATGCGGCAAGTCTCTCCAGCGGCATCTCTCCCCTAACAAATTTTTTGCTAGTTTTAAAGATAGCAAAAATGCGACAAGACTCCCCAGCGGCATCTCTCTCCCAACAAGTTTTCTGATTAGTTTTAAAATTGGAAAAATGCGGCAAGTCTCTCCAGCGGAATGTCTCCCCTAACAAATTTTTTCGTAGTTTTAAAGGTGGCAAAAATGCGGCAAGTCTCCCAAGCGGCATCTCTCCCCCAACGCATTTTCTAAGTAGTTTTAAAGATGGAAAAATGCGGCAATTCTCTCCAGCGGCATCACTCCCCCAAGAAACTTTTTTAAGGACTTTTAAAAATAGCAAAAGTGCGGCAAGTCTCCCCAGCAGCATCTCCCCCCCAACAAATTTTCTAAGT
>NC_046658.1:156922303-156926815 GCF_010883055.1 Belonocnema kinseyi | reverse complement strand
TTTAAAGATGGTAAAAATGCGGCAATTCTCTCCAGCGGCATAACTCCCCCAAGAAACTTTTTTAAGGACTTTTAAAAATGGCAAAAGTGCGGCAAGTCTCCCTAGCGGTATCTCTCCCCCAAAAAATTTTCTAAGTATTTTTAAAGATGGCACAACTGGGGCAAGTCGACCAAGCGGCATCCCTTAATATATACAAATCATACAAAATATATTTTTTAATTTTCAAAAATTCAAAGAATACAGTTTACTGCTCTCTATTCTTATTATGGTGATATCAATCAAAAATTAAGGCTTTCAGTTCTTTTTGCTGACCGAAGTAGCAACTGAGGTTCTAGCTGGTCGTAGATTTTGCAGCTGGTGTGCGGTAGAGCAAGAATTTTTTAGAGAAGTCCTGCAACGATAGAAAGATACGAATAGTGAAACTTTTGTTTTTACCACAAATTAAAGCAATGTAGTTTTTTACCATTAAATTTGCATCTTCATATTTCTGTATTTTGAATCAATTTAATTAGTTATTTTCAAAAAATTGATTTGCATAGTTTTAACCAAAGCTTGATATAACCATAATAAGAATATAGACCAGTAAACTGTATGTTTCACTAAGTCAAAATAAAATTTTAATTGACTTAAATCGTTCTTATTTATTAGAACGACAATCAATGTTTACTACCGAGTCGCACCTCTGTGATGTTTTCATTTATTACTGCTGTTTACAAAATTTGTATGAAAAAAAATAAATATCTGAAGATAATAGTAACCGCCTTTTATTCTTTCAATTTTTGAAAATTTAAAAATATATTTTGTATTATTTGTATATATTAAGAGATGCAGCTGGGTAGACTAGCCGCTCTTTTGTCATTTTTAGAAGTTCTTAAAAAATATTCATGGGGAAGAGATGCCGCATGGAAGACTTGCCGCATTTTTGCTATCTTCAAAACTACCAAAAAATTTGTTAGGGGAGAGATGCCGCTGGAGAGACTTGCCGCACTTCTGCTATTTTTAAATGTCCTTAAAAAATTTTTTTTGGGAGAGAGATGCCGCTGGAGAGACTTGCCCCATTTTTGCCATCTTTAAAACAACTTAGAAAACTTGTTAGGGGAGAGATGCCGCTGCTGAGACTTGCCGCATTTTTGCCATCTTTAAAACTAGTTAGAGAATTTTTTGGGGAAGAGATTCCGCTTGGGAGACTTGCCGCACTTTTGCTATTTTTAGAAGTTCTTAAAAAATATTCATGGAGAGAGATGCCGATGGCGAGACTTACTACAGTTTTGCCATTTTTAAAAGTCCTTACAAAATTTTCTTGGGAGAGAGATGCCGCTAGGGAGACTTGCCGCTAATGAGAGATACCGCGAATGTGACAATTAATCCTGGGAGACTTGCCTCACTTCTGCCAGTTTGATGTGGATTAGAAAATTTTATCCGAATGGCAGATGCTGCTGGGGAGCCTTACCGCGGGCGAGAGATTCCGCAGTTGTGACAATCATTCGTGAGAGACTTGCCACACTTTTGCCACTCTGATGTTGATTTGAACATTCTTCCACGGGTGAGAGATGCCACTGGGAAGACTTTTCGCTGGTGGGAGATGCCGCATATGTGACAATTAGTTCCGGGAGGCTTGCCGCAGTTTTAATATTTTAATATGAACTCGAAAATATTGTCCGGGGTAGAGATGCCACTGGGAAGACAATTAGTCCAGGGAGATTTGCCTCAGTTTAGCCATGTTTAATTGGACATTAAACATATTTGGAAGGGAGAGATGCCATTGGAAGAATTTTTACTGGTGAGAGATGCCGCAAAAATGTCAATTTCACAATGAGAAATTTCGCGCGCGAGAGAAGCCGCTGGGTAGAGATGCCGCAGTTGTGACATGCCGCAGATGTGACATGCCGCAGTTGTGACTTACCGCAGATGAGACATTCCGCAGATGTGACATGCCGCAAGTGAGACTCGCCGCAGAGAGACTTGCCGCATGTGACATGATATGGACCCCCAGTGGCGCACAAAGGTGGACCAAACGTTCGACGGTTGGCCAGACCGTGGACCGACGATCTGGGATCACTTCATCTGGTCCGACAACATTGTTTCTCATAACATTGTACAAGGATTGGTAGCTCTAAAAAAGTATCCAGAGGTAAAACCTTCATCACCAACTGTGTCGTCTGCTACAGAAATGTTTGGAACATCCAAGAACTTACAATTGATTAAAAAAATACTAGAAAAAAATAAACATTTCAAGAAACAGAAACAGATAAAAAGTAGATTTTTAAAATAGTAATTTTTCTGCTTTTTAAATTATTTCTTTCTAACTTACTTAACGAAATACTTTCTACCTAAAGCTACATAATAAAATAATTCTTAGACATAAAAATGACTAAAAAACTTGTCCAAAAAGCAGTGATTCTATCAAAAAGCACTGTCGTTTAATATTCAGGGCATACTGCAGTAGACTCGACGGCACTTCTCTTTAAGACACTTCTCGTTTTCCGATTGCCATTTCGTTCGCTCGCCCCCACTTCTTGCCTCATTTCACCCACAAACATGCACTCCGAAAAAAGCAGCATACCTTTTCTTTTGTCAAACTGTTTACCAAATACCTTAACCTATATTGTGACACTTTTTAAATAGAATCTCAATCTAGCCGCCAACAAAAATACTTTAAAAAGTGAATGGCTCACTGCTGGAACATTTGAAAACAACATTTTCGGGAGCTTAACTTCATAAAATTACTCATTTGGTACCCTGAAATTTTCATATTGTCTCCATTTCGAAAAAGTACTCCAAAATTTTCGAACTTAGCGTCGGTAATTAATCTTGAAATTTTAGAAATTTGCGTTCTGATATTAACCACTATCTTCTTCAAGATCCAATTAGATTGAAATTTCAACATTATAATTATGAATTTCCCGAAATTATAATTAAATGAATTGTCCCCCAAAAAGGTTTTCGTTTCCGCACCACTGAAGAGAAGGTTTCCTTTCACCGAACATTCTTGACAAAGCTGTAAGGCGCTTAAGAGCGTTTGAATTCGCGCTCGCGTCACTTGGATCTCGCGTATCTCAGGAGAGAGGATATTCTGACATTCTCATTACAATTTTTCTTTCAATCCAAGGGGCCATTGTTTCCGATATATCGATGTTTGAGTATTGGCGTGTAATATATTTCTATGCACTTTTACCCTGCGAAGCTCAATAAAATCAGCAACGCACGTTTCGTGATATCTCCAAGTTAGTAAAAATAAGATCCATTGGGCTTAGGCCAAAGGTTAAAATACAAACGTAGAACTGTTTTAATCGAATATAATGTCATATACGGCACAAAGTATTTGTCAAAATTAGTGAACCTTGCCTAGAATACCTGGCGTTCTACAAAAGGTCCAGATTCATGTATTGCTATCCCGTGTTTCCTTCTCTAATTCGTTCAAACTTCGGCACTAAAGTCAATGATCAAATCAAATTACTAAAATAAAACTTACACATTCATATTCATGGATTCGATTAAAATAAATTATAATTATTCATCTTAACCGCATTTTTAGATTTAATCATTTATAATAAGGTGAGTGGGTCTCATCCAGGACTGTATTCTTAGAACTGTAGTCATATAAAAGTGGTATTACTACCCTCGCCCTCCAATATACTATCAAATCCTTGTTTTACTAATGATTATTAGGTTCCATTTTCTCATTTCCCTGCAGAGAGCCTTAGGGAGCTTCTATTGGGGATTTGACAGTTTTATAGGGGGGGGGGGGCATTTTACGTCAACTTTTGCTTCTCTCGTCCTTGTATTTAGTCATTTCCAATTTCCGTAAACCCCGATGCCTTCTATTCGTTTTTATTTATATGCCCGTTGTCCTTCTTCCTTTCTTGACAAGTTCTCCATTGTACTAATTATTCGTCCCAGGTTCTCATCTCTTCGTTCACCCAAATCCTGTTTTCTTTTTTCGCCCCCCTCTCCCCTCTAACATTTTCACCTCCTTTCTCACGTTACCAGAAACATGCCTCGCTTCCCCAACCTTTCTTCATCATTAAGTTCTTTTTCTTCTTTGGTTTCTTTCTATTCGTCTTTCGATCTGTTCTAATCTCCTGCGCAGCCTCTTATTCTCAACCTGCACGCTCAACCCACCTTCTTTTGCTTCTTCGCTAACGATCGCCTCAGGTATTCCTCCTTCAGCCCATGCTTCTAATTTTCTCACCCTATCTCTTATCATCCTATCTCTTAATAAAAACTAATAATTGTACAGATTGTAAACAATTCTTGTGAAGCGGAACCGGAGGCGAGCTTATTTACAACGCTTCAGGCGAGTTCCCACTTGAAATGATTTTGATCTAGATACGTATAGATTCAATTATGATGTCGTAAGAGATTTGTCGTCATCAGGAGATCAAAGTATAAATATTTCAAAGTATAAATAAGTCAAAGCTGCTGACCATCAGGCAGCATATTGTTGAGAGAATACGTATACTATCTGACGCTAAGAGAAGTCTAGAGCGGAGGGAGAGATGGGTCAGAGAA
>NC_046658.1:156910735-156922203 GCF_010883055.1 Belonocnema kinseyi | reverse complement strand
TCGGCGCTCTTGGAGGTGCCAAGCTTTCACTTGCTAATAGCCTAAAAAGCATCCCTGCGTGTCAACAATATGCTAGAACACTTGCGGGAAAAATGCAGAAAGAGGTTGTTCTTGGATCGCTCCGTGTTCTTCGGGTCCACGAGGCTTTTGCTGGATCGTCGTATTGATTCCTTTACAGACTGTAACCACCTATCTCACGGTTGTGAGACGTGGTTATGGCTGAAATTTTACCGCGATTTCGCTGGAAGCGGGTGCAATTTTTCAGATTAGCACCCGCTCCCGGCGAAATCCTGCGGTTGTCCTTATGACAAATTTCTAATTATATATATATATATATATATAGGGTGATTTTTTTAACCCTTGCTTTGCCACCTGGGTACCCGGGTATCCATCGGCATACGTTTTGTTAAATAACTTTTTTTCTGATAAAGATAGGTCAGATGCTTCTCGAATCAGCATGATTTAACTGATTCTCTATCGAAATTCGCATTGCAAATATTTTGAGAAATTTTTTAGCTTGAAATATCTTGCAATTAAAAAAGCACGTTGGAGCCACCCGGGTACCCCGATAGAAAAAGCATGATTTTCATACATGAAAATAAAGTTTGTTGTAATAGTATATAAAGTAAATATTAATAATTATGTAAATAATAATAACATATATACATACATTCTTAATTGAATTTTCATGAATTCTTGGACATAATACCGAGCCTCCTGGGAAACAAGAAATTTGCGATGTAGCTGCGCACGTTTTAAATCTGTTCCAGTACTACCAAGGTCACTGCACATTATTAAATTATTATATTCAAGTAGGAATACCTTCTAGAATATGAATAATTAAATATTTATTGAATACACATAGTTACTACAAGTTACAATGGACTTTTAACAACAACTTCGTTGGTGGGTTACCCAGGAACCCCGGTTGCAGGCGCTGTTTGTTTGGGTGGCAACACAAGGGTTAACTTGAAACTTTTAAATATCTCAAAAAAAAGGCACTCTATGAAAAAATGTTATGAATCAAAATTTAATCACTCTGACGAGTACATACACTGATTTTAAAATCGGTTTTCCCACACCACCCCCTGGAGGTGGGGGTAGGGGCAAGTTCGAAATCTTGAATGGGAATCCCTATTTTTTATTGCTCTTTTTCTCCTAAATTAATCACAGCGCTGCACGTGATTATTTTTCCAACGTTATCATCACTGCACCAGTGCTTTTTCCCACTTCCTACCCTTTGCACAATTGCAGCTATGATCCAAGCTAACATCGATGCGTAGAACTTCCCACGCCCGAAACACGACAAAGATTTCGCAGAAAATACCATCCTGGACGTCACATGGACGAATGGAAATTACTATAAAGCGCAACTCATCCTTTTGGCAAATACAATCATTCCTATTTCATGATAGACCCATATTTCACATTCTAGTAACAAAAATAACCATAATTTAAAACATCTGCCTCATAAAATCGCTTTATTTATAGTATAATTAAACGTTGCAATAGTTTATTGCCTAAAAAAACTTGTTTCAGCCAAAACAGAGGTGACGTACCTATTCCGCAATCTAACCTATTTGGTTTTTTTTTCTATTTTGTAAAAAGTATTTCACTTTATTGTACAAAAGACATTTATTTGATGTTTGGCTGAAAATAGTGTAATGAAGTTTTCGAGATTAGGTCCTGATAAGAAAACTTCACGGGGTCTCACCGAAGCTAGAACCAGGTATGGTTAATGTCACGCGTACATGTCAATTTAAACACCCTCAAGCCGACTCCGCTTATTTAGAATATAAATGGTGTAGGTGCTTAGTTGATTATACAATGACACATGAACTATAATAGAATTTAATTTGTTGGTAATATTGTAGAACTACAATCACGTAATTAGATACTAAGACATTTATCTACTCTCAAACGATATGGAGATTACGGGATAGAATTGTATAAGATAACAAGGATTCCAACCGAATATAAATAAAGTTTAAAATAAGAACAAACCATAAGTGTGAGAGGTCGGAGTCGACGTGGAAGGCACCGGAAGAGGACCAGGTCGACACATCTGCAGCGACGACACATCCAGAATCCCCGGAATCCACAACACGACGTAACCACTGACATGAAGAACTGTCTGACAGTTTGTATACATTGAGCAGAGAGCGCCATTAAGCAGGCTTTTACCAGAAACTATAAGTGGAAGGGCCGATTACTGGCGTGACTTCTCAACAAGTCCGGGTCACTCCCTAGAGGCAGTACCAACTGATCACCAGCTTCACCGTTGCGTACACTTTATTACGCAATGGTTCTACCAAAACTATAGGCTAGGCAATGGTAGCGCGAGGTGTTAGTTCAATTACAAGACGCGAGTGGCAGCACTAGACGGGCCACCGTAGCAGACACAAGCAACCCTGCAGCACGACATAGGAGAGCGACCCCGCGCTGGCTAGAGAGGGGAGACAGGCCCGCGCGGGCGGCGTTGACCGACTTGCCGCCAAATGATGGTAACGGAAATCTAGAGCAATCCTGCTGAACACTAGTGTGTCAAGACCAAACTCTGCTATCGAATTTCTTCCAGATTTTAAAATGCTGGTATTGAGTGTCGGAAAACACTTCCATAAGTTTGAACAATTCGGAGTCAGGGCTTCACATTGTCCATCTCATTTGTTTTTGAAAAAATAAAACATCTCAGTTTATCCGAACACTAGTCGCTTTTTGCGCGAACGCGAATTCGGAATGCCTTGGAATTTATCTGAATTCTTCTAAGTCCGTATAATCAAAAATTACTAAAAACCCTAAGAGTCGCAGTTTCAAGTTTTTTTAAAGAGCGCGCCAATATGAAAAGTATCCGCCAATTAACCCCTAATCAGGTTGATACTTGTAGCTACAACTGACTTTTCTGAGCTCTGCATCTATATTTATAATCTTGTTTTGGACGGAATTTATCCCAACTTTTAGCTTTTAACTAATGAAAATGCTGACGTCACTCACTTTTAGTGTCAAATAACCAATCATAAATAAGGTCACTTTGCTCCTCTTGCTAATTTCGGCAGTTAAAGTGAGTGACAATTCAAGGATAATGGTTCTAAAGTTAAACTTTTATCACAGTAAAGCGTCAATCTTTTTGAGTGAAAATTTCCTCTTTGTAAGTCCAAAGGTCCTCTTTTTATTGCGTCTGCCTGGCGCCATAACCCATTAACGATTCTAAAAATAACCCAAATCTCAAGTTCCTAAAGTTGAAATCTGCTTCGGGCAGTGAACTGAGCAATATCTTTGATGAAAGTTTTAATGTAGTTAAATTCGGACAAAATACTCACATATATGTTTCTTAAGGCGCAATAAGCTTATAGTATTCGTAGAATTTGTGTACAATAATAATTACCTAATATTTATTGATTCTATAGATTTAAAAATTTAGTCATGCAAAATCTCACATTTTTCAAATTTTCTAATAAAAAAAAAATTAAAGATGTATTGTCTACATTTCGAAAATCTCAAAGATTTTCACCTACAATTTTGTATTTTTGTGTCATTTCTTTGAGAGAGGATTAAACCACAAAATTTCACACCCATACAAACTTGAGCTCGATGTAGATTGCCGGTTCCAGGTACCTTCGAGTAAGGAATGTGGCCAATCCTAAGAATCTTACAGTTTGGTTAATGTAGTTTTTCATTCTGTTTCATCTTACCAATATTTTTAAAATGGTACATTTTGAACAAATCACTGGCACATTATTTCAAATAATCAGTGACCGTCCCTGATTAAGATGGAATTCAATCATATGATTTGAATTCTCTAGGTTATTCTGAAAGTATGAAATCCTTTTCAAATATTGCTAAATTCATCAAATATGGTCCAGGGATATAATTTGAAAATGTTCTAAATTAATTGATAATAGTAGAGTTATCTTAGAACCTTAGACATATAAAAGTGGTATCACTAGCCTCGCCCTCCATTATTCCATTACATCCCTGTTTTACTAATCATTATTAAGTTTAATTTTCTCTTTTCCGTGCCGTCTTCCATTCGTTTTTATTTCTATGTCCTGTGTCCTTCTTCCTTTCTTGACAAGTTCTCTATTCGACTAATTCTCCGTCCCAGATCTTCATCTCTTCGCTTAGCAAAATCCTGTTTTATTTTCTTGCCCCTCCCTCCTCATACTCTTCGCTCTATCTGCTATTTTCACCTCCTTTCTCGCGTCCCCAGAAACATGCCTCGCCTCGCCTACCCTCCCTTCCTTCATCATAAAGCTCTTTTTCTTCTTTGGTCCCTTTCTATTCGTCTTTTTTCTGTTCTTATCTCCTACGTAACCTTTCATTCACAACCTGAACGCTCAACCCATCTTCTTTTGCTTATTTGCTAACGATTACCTTAAGCATTCTTCCATCAGCCCTTGGTTTTAATTTGTTCACCCTATCGTTTATCATCTTCATCTTCTTTTTCCTATGTTCCTGCCTTTTCAGAGACATGTAGTTATTATTGGGAATACAATAATCCCTACAGACAAATATGGCTCATATGGTAACTACTGTTGAAGCATACATTATGGTAGCCAGTGGTTGAATTAAATAAGAACTAATAATTTTTCAGATTGTAAACAACTCTGGTTACGTGGAACCTTGAGACGAGCTCATTTACATATGTTTAGAAGAGGACCTACTTGAAAGTAATTTTGATTGGGATATGTGTAAATTTAATTATGATATGCTAAGAGATTTGTCGTCATCAGGAGATCGAAGTATAAATATTTTAACTATTGATCATCTCAGCACAAGTTCCTCTACCCGATTCTCTCCAAAAAAAATCGCTCCTGGCTGAATCTTTTCAACATCTTGGATTAGGAGAGAGCAAAAAAGATGTTAATGTCATATTTTATAGAAAAAAATAATAGCACATATAAACAGCCTGTGTCAGGTATAGACACACAAACTTTTAGAGACTCGTTAGGTTACTTATGTTCGGAAAATGTCTCTAGGGCTCCAGATAAGAAAACATTAGGCGTTGACTACTCAACAGGAATGAAAGGGGAAGTAAAACGATACACGTGCATATACTGCAATAAATGACTTTCAAATCTCGGTCGGCAAAGCGATAAGTTTTTCTATTGTTACAGTTTTAAAGGGTTCTATTTTGAAAGGGTCGGTAAGGCGTCATATAACAGAAAGCTCCGGTAAAAGTAGCGGGAAAGATTAATGTTTGATGACCCTGAGCCAAAAACTTGTTAACATCCATGAATTAGCCTCGACAAAATTACGCGAAACAATCTTTCCGGTTCTTACGGTAGATGATATTGTCCGTGGTATTCGATACGATTGGCCACGATGACTGAATTAAAGGTGTTAGAAAAGTGGGAGGCTAAACTGACCAGCTTGGCACTTTTAGAACACTTGCAGTTGCAATGGCGCTCGGCACGTTAATCAAGGACCATCGGACTTATCCTCCGAAGTCTCTGTATAAAAGCGCATGAGCCCGTGAAACGAAAAGACACCGAGGACATCCTCAAAATCCTCGAAGAAGATTTTGGGGTTTCAATAAACAAATCGGTATTGAAAACGCAACAAAGGGCGCAAAGAAAAAAATAGTTTCGCCACCTACTCTTGCCGACTTTAAATTGTTACACTTTTTTCTTAAAGAAAAAATGGAAGATGCTCTGTTAAAATTGCAAAAAGAATAAAGCTTTGATAAATGGATTGCTTTTGCAAAACCAACATTAACTTCCCTGCAACTTTTTAATCGTCGACGAGCTGCTGAGGTTAACGAATTGAAATCCGTGACTTTTAAGTTCGACAAACACTTGACGCGAAAACTAATAAAGATATGTTTTCAGCTCTCTCACCATACTCAAAGAATATCCTGAAATTATATGCGAGATTTACCATCTGAGGCATGCTAGGGAGCATCGTTCCACTGCTGCTAAATTTATTACTTTTTCAATGCATTAAAATGATTCTGGAACACGGGCCAAGCCTGCATACCGCAGGTTTAAATGAATTCATCTTTGGGTTACCAAATTCGCGATCTGATATACCCAAGCACCTGAGAGCCTGCAGCTTGTTGCGAAGATTCTATCAATAATGTGATTTAATGTCATAGAGGAAGCCGAATAAAACGCCGATTCATGTCCTCCACAAAAAAACTGCAAGAGAAATCAAATAAAGCGTTCTTGCAAGTAATACTTTGAGTTTAGTCAAGATATTTTACCAAACTTTTTCACATTGCACTCAATTATTTTTTGCTTACGGCATCACCCAATGAGAATCCAATGAAGCCGATCACGTGGAGTAAGAATGAAATTGCTAAGATCCAGGAATTGTACCAAGATCATCTGCTCAGAGGCACGTTTCCATGTGCCGATCAAATAAAAAGGATATCACCAATTATCTAGTTCCAAGCCCAAGATCTCGTTTTAAAATCAAAACCTGGCTAAGCAACGAGAAGAAAAGGAAGCAAAAGAGCAACTTAGGCCGTTTCTGTAAATAATCCAGTGTTAAAGAAGAATGTCCACAATGTTCTTATATTATATATTGTTTATATTGTATGCAAATATTTACAATTTAAAAACAAGAATTTAAATATAGAATGCTATTGCAGTGAGGACCAAATAATCCTTTCTTAGTTTTGTTATTTAGTTTAGTTTTTCTCTGGAATCGACTTTTAATCTAGAAAAATATATTTGGCTTCTATGGTAAGTAATTATTTATCACACGCCCAAAAGTCACTTGACACATTAAAACAATCACCACATTTAAATTTACTGCACCGATAATTTTTGGTTCCTAATAACAGTGATGAGAGACCGCGGATATCTCTGACATGCGCGGTAGTGATTCTTGTGTATTTTTTGGTTGTGTAATTACGTGTGCCGGACAAAGAATATACAGGAATCACTATCGTGCGTTTCAGACATATCCGCGGTCACCCATTACTGATTAATAATAATAATAATGTTATTGAAAATTACAGGATAGGATCCTAGAAGACTATTTTGTACTTACTACTTTGTTTATAAAAGCATCAAGAAATAACAATTACACATTTAATTAAGTAGCTAATTCATTGAATAATGATGTTTCAATTCGAACAATTTCAGATTTTATGCATCAATCCCTCGAAATTGTACACATAAATTTAGTTTTCATCGGGAGTATTAAGGTTTGAACAATTAAAAAAAAAAGTTCTTTTAAACATAAAAAATTTTTTTCAACTTTAAATCTTTTAAAATTATACCGTCATAATTTTAAAATAAAATCCTTATAAGGTGATGCGGTTTTTGAAGATTACAATAAATGAAAATAAAGTTTTGAAGTTTTCATGGATTTTTAAACCTTGGAAGAAAATAAAAAAGTTTTTTAAAAGATTTCTGGGAAAATGTTAAATGAGTTCTTATTTTGAAGAATTAATTTCGGGAAAATATTTTTAAATATTTTAAAAGAGATCCACAATTGACAAAAAATAATTTGGGACATTTTAAGCGATTTGAAGGATTACCCAATGATACAAACATTTTTTTAAGATTCTTGGAAAAATAATGATTTTTTATTTGAATAATAATTTCAATGAAATCCAAAAGCTTAATATTTAAACAGTTCTACTTCAGTTGTTTCAATTTGGAGTTCAGTTATTTATAACTAACAATTTTTAAAAATGTACCTTTAAGAGTTTCAAACCTCTTTAGTAAACCTGAAAAAACCCTTTGAGAGTTTCAAACCTCTTTAGTGAACTTGAAAAAACCCGGGAAATGACCGGGAATTCTTTATTTGAATAAAACAGCCACTAATAATTCATAATAAAAAAAGTTATGTTATTAATTGTTTAATTTTAATTATGATTATTTATTTTAATAAATATTCATAACTGAGGATTAACATGGTTGAATTCTTCATAATTTGGATAAAAATTGTATATAAATAACAATTCTATATAATTTAAAATAATTATAAACTTTCAACTTCTAACAATCATTTGATAAAAACACAAAACAAATCATGATTGAATATAAAAGTTTATACCTCAGAATGCTGATGCAAATATTTAATTTGGCCACCATTCAGCTGCTAATTGCCGTGGCAATTTTAGAATGATTAATCACTGCTACGATTTGTATTAATACTAGACAAAAATATTTCCAGTCCAAATTTAGAACAGAATTTGATGTTTTGATTAGTTTCTGTTTTTCTCCGAGGCATTAGAATACAAATGTTAACCGTCCTCATCGAGGCATCAAATATCGGATTAGTTTACTGGCCCGGATGCTTAGAAAATCTACTACTTCATACACCTACAACGATCGATGAATAGGGCTGACGTGAAATGAGAAATCGAGTTAAAAATGTAAGAAATTGAATGAAAGGCACCAAGGAAAGTTTATGTAGTCCTTAATTTCTCTAAATACAAAAAAATATTCTCAGAACAAATGATATTTTTGTACTTCCAAAAATGTATAACCGCACAATCATTTCTGATGGAATTTTATACAATTTCTCAGAATTGCAAGTCGATATTGTAATTCGCTTGTCCGTAATTTGTTGCAAATTAGTAGAGTTCAAATTATTATCTCGCGAAAATATCAAACTGTACTGAAATAGGCTGGTCAAGATTTTACTAATTAGCACAAGTAATACAGATGATAAGTCATCTGAATCATAACTTCCCACAGCACCAGAGACGATCTAGTCAAGAAAATCACTTCACTTCACCTTAAGCAAAAAATGCAGAAAACTAGACACTTTTTTCCAATTCTCAGACTACGTATGAGGTTGGAGGTAGAAATCGAATTGCACTAGATTAAAGCAGGATAACGTGATCCTAAACCTACGTACATCTCCTAGCGTATGTAATGACTAGTTAGTCGCTAACATACTGTTGAATTTAAATTTTGTTTGAAAAGATTTAAGGGGTCAAAGAGGTCAATCTAGAAAAATTAATAGGCGGGAATAGAATCTCATCCCTACTTAAAACTATATTAAAAACATCTGGTAAATCAAATTAGGATTACAATAAGTAATCCTCTATTTCTTGTTGCGAAATTCAGTTTACAGTCCAAGTGGTTTTCTAATCGCGACCCTAATCCTAATGTTCGTCGTTGTGGGCTTCTTTGTCTTCTCCTTTAAGGGCTCATTTTTCTGCCGGTTCGTCTTTACTTGCCAACTTTTCTGTCCGTGTCAGTTTCAGTTTTACTGCTCTCAGGCAAACTCATCCGACTTGCTTCCCAGAAAAATCCGAACAGGATATTCGAACTTGGTAGATACGTTTTTCCTCCAGACAAACCAATTCGATTAAAAAAGTAATATTATTTCCTTATATCCATGCCAACCAAAAAACTAATTGTATTATCAACGAGCAATAGTGACGTCTTTGGAATATTGGAAAAATTACTGAACATAATTCCGATATTTTGTGGAAAATTTAAAAATTATTTCTCGATGTCAACAATGGGGAAAATAAACAGGGAAGTCAGCGAGGTTGAAAAATGGCAACACAAAGAAAATCGTGAAATGTCCATTAGGCAATCAAATCTTAATGAAAAGAGGTGTGAAATTATTTGTTGCTGGATAAAAATTTATTTCGTGAATATTTGTAACGTGCCCATCCGTTAGACCTGGCGATTTTTGAGCGGTCTTTAAGCTTATCCCATCTTCCTGCATAGGCATTTTAACATGAAAGGATATGGCAGCGAATGGCAATTTTATACAAGAATAATTTTCAACTTCTTCAAATGTTAAGTTCGCTTTCTAACTTTTCCAATCATGTAATCATTCACTTTAAAATAAGTAATACTGAAATATTTTGAATTTACATTTTATATTCTAATGGTACATTTTGAATTTAAAGAATTTCAGAATGCACTTCTGAAGATTTACGGTACAACTTGACTTTTTCTCAGTTTTGAAATAAATTTTTGTGTGGTTAAAATCGTTCCATCAATTATGTTTCTTTTCAAGTTGTAAACAAGGAACTATATTTAAGTATTAACAACTTAGTTTCAAAATCAATAACAGTACAGGTGTATGGAATTCTTACCCCGTAAAATGAAGCCATGGCTTCTTAAATACAACTATTTTATACCTGATTTTTAGCACAACTACTGCTTTAAACAAAGAAAAATTGGAAGATTCAATGAAATATTATTTTTAGCATTTAACGGTAGTTTGAAAACTAAGAATGGAACAATAATTGATTTTACAAGACTATTCTAAATCTGTACAATAATGAAACACTCTTATTCAAAATTGTTATAAATAATTTGCGTAATTGTTAATAACAATTTCTGTAGCAAACTGTCCATAGCAATAACGCTGTACTTGCATTTTTAGAAGACACCTATCTTTCATTTGTTTTATGCAACTTCCTGAAAAATAAATGAGGAACAAGTGAAAATAAGGTGCAATAACGCTGTTACTTGTGTATTCAGAAGTTACTTATCTTTCATTTGTTGTGTACGTAACTTCATGGAAAACGAATGAAGAACAAGTGACTCTCAACTAAAAAGTACCGTTTCAGGTCAACGCTAGGTGGGTATCTCTCGCATGCGCTCTCGCAAGAGAAATTATAATTTTCATTTATATAACTGAGAGAGGCTGCGTTGAAATTATCTTTATATGATTTGCTTTTGGCGTCATTTTAAAACATCTTCTGTAGGTTTGTACATTTCAATTTTTTGTATTATTATTTCTAATAAAAAATGGATACTCTCAAGGTAGGTAAAAAGGTCCTTTGTGCTTTTCTTATTGCCAATGAGAGTACTGACGTGCAAGGTTTGTTAAGTTTCATGCGAACTGAGTACAATCTTGATCCTGGGCATCTAGAAATAGTAGCTACTCATTTGAATTTGTATTTTTTACCTATATTTCAGAAAAAGTGGAAAGCATTTTTAAGTATAAAAAGTCAGTTTGAAGAGAGTTTCGAAAGGTGGCTAAAAACTGACTTCGTTGTTACTTTTTCTGGGATAAAATCAAAAGGAGGAAGAAAAAGTTCGGGTACAAAATTTGAAGATGCTTCTGCTGTGACAAAGGGACGAAAATTAATGTCCATTGAAGAGAGTTTTACGGCTGCTTAAATACAGGAGGCATTTCTGCGAAGTTTTCGAAAGAGTGGAAGAAAAAAAATTGCAAATGCTAGTCGTTCTTTTAAATTCTGACGATACTGAAAATTTAAACATTTCAGGTAAATCTGACTTTAAATCATATGTGCCATGCTCTTCAGAAGAAGCAGTTTGGATGAATCCTTATAGTTCCTCGCCAAAACGTTGTATACCTATCACGATTAAATATGCAAAGAAAACAAAGGAATTAACGAAATCGGAAATCAAAAATATTAAGACACAAGTTCAGAAGCTTAGACCCACAACAATTACAACGACTAATGGTGTGTATACCAGGTGTATACATATGAAACCGGTATTTTTTCAAGAAAAAAACACATTTATTTCAAGAGAATGATAACAAATATTTTATTCAAAGTATGCGCC
>NC_046658.1:156899352-156910635 GCF_010883055.1 Belonocnema kinseyi | reverse complement strand
ACCAAGAGCATGCTCTCCATAAGCTTCGACAAGCATTCGATGAGATTCTATCGCCGATTTACCCAAATGGAAACAGAAAATTAATGCTCCCCGCAAATCGTTTTTTGAAGGCACGTATTTCTACATTTTCAAGAGCGAAAAAAATCACGATGTCATATGAAACTTGAAATGTTTGGTATTTGATATTGTTGACAGATGACAATACGCCAATTAGCACAAATGGTAAGTTCCGACAGTGCCTACAAGTGTGCCTACTGGCCGCTAGATGGCAATACCGGTTTCATATGTATACACCTGGTATAGTGACAACAGAAATGAAGCTAACTATGTTGGAGCGTTTAAAGCAGAAGAAAGAAATTGTATCCAGCTTGGAATTTGGTCTTTCTACTTTGCATGCCTGGATTCGGTTCATGGAGTGTTTACTACATATTGCTTACCGGTTACAAATCTGAAAATAGAGCATATGAAAGAAAGAGGATAAAGAAACGATGAAAGAAGCTCAGAAAAGAATTTGCAACGAATTTCAAAAGATGGGGTTAATAATTGATCAACCAGGTCAAGTATCTGGCAACTCTAATTGTGGTAATACGGCTCGTAGGTTTTTCTCTCATTAAAATGTTTAGAAACATAGTTAAATTTTCCTGAAAGATGTATGCAAATCAAAAATTGTGCGCTTTCGTGTCCGCATCGATCTATGTCGATCATTACTAATTAATAGTAAGTAATATTAGTTCATGACGTAGAAATCCCTTTAATCCCTTGTTGGTTTGAATTTTTTACTTAAAATGGCAAATCAGTTTGTCCTCTGAACGCAACTTCATTCACATGCTACGGCATGCATGTTTTAGACCACAGAATGCCTTTGAATTCAGTCGAATCTCTCCTCATAGAGAGTTCCGTTATCTGCATTTTTACCATATTCACAATATTGTCGCCATCATTATCAGAAGTTCGCACCGCTTCGAGTGGATTGCTTTCTAAGTTGCCTTACATTTCTTGGAGTGGGTACGAAGAGGTTCGCGGAACGGGCCCCTAATTAATTTTAAGTTTATTTAGTTTTACATGTTCCATTGCTATTGGTCCCACGAGAAGCTTGGGAAAGTAGGAACACCTTCCGCAGCGCCACACTTGCTGGGGACACACCTAAAAACTATGAAATTAAATTTGGTGTCCCAAAGTATCCGTTAGGACACGTCCTTTGTGACCTCAACTTGCTTGCCTCTACTGAGGGGGACACATCGGGGTGTTTAAGGATTTGTTAACTCTGTTGCCATTCAGCTCTTGACATGGCCATCACATCGTAGCTTGAGAGCATGAAACCTTTTCCCTCCTTATTCCAGGCGGTTCTTCTGTTACCCTCTGGAACGATCATTCATTAGTTAAAGTCGCACTTGCCACATCTCACAATGCAGTCTCTCTGTTTAACCTATTCCCCCGAAAAAAAGTTTGTAAAAACCAATGTTTTTTGACATTTTTAACTTTTTAACTAAAAATAATATTTCTTTTTTATAACATAATCTGTAATATTATTTTAATTTTTCAAGTTACAGAAGAATTTTTTGTTGATCTGATTTTCGGTACGACAACTACCTTTAGTGCTCCGAAATGCAACTTAAAATTTTTTAATTGAAAATTTATGAATACAATAAAAAAGTAGAAACAAAAAAGTTTTATAATTACACATTATTAACTGAACGGTTTCGGGATATAAAAAATTGAAAAGTAATTTTAATATGTTATGAAAGTTTAAATTGAAGTTGTACACAATCGCATTATATTGTGCGATATGATATGTGCGATATTTCAAGTGATTGGATAGATTTTTTTCAGATGCCTTACCAAATTCTCAGTCAGAAAAAAAATCACTTTGATTTTCTCTAATATTATTTATTTCTTTAAAAATAGTTCACAGGTATGGTCCTTTCCTAAAAATCAACTTATGAACTAATTGAAAAGCCAACATAAATCTAAATCTGCTGAACGAGTATAATGGCCGCGATTGTTGATTGACTTGCGCAACAAATTTATTAAACTATTGTTGAACGTTGTATTTACAGCGTTGAATACAAAATTTATTTGTGGTGTAAACGTGAACAATTGTCGTTTACACAAGGAATACTCGAAAGTTTATTTTAATTGGGTAGTGCGAGCCTACTGGACATTCCGCGATTTCTTCTGTGGTCATATTTTTAACATTACCGCTGTCCGTGTTTATTTTCCCCCTTTTTGCCTTGAACACAGTTTGTTTGAATAGTCCTCAAAAAATCTGTTGTCTTTTTGTCGCTTTGTCCAATATTGCACAGACGTCGCAATTGGACGTTGATAATACAATTCTTTCTTCGGTTTACATGGGTATAAGTTTGTGTTGTTGGTTTCTTAATCGAATTGGTTTGTCAGGAGGAAAAACGTATATTCGAAGTTCGAATGTCCGGTTCGCATTCTTCTGTGGAACAAGTCGAATAAGTTTAAGGTCATCAAATAGATATCCAATTACGTTAGGAAAAGTTTGCCTAAGATTAGGAAACGGTAACTTAGCGTGAAGAGACGTTTCGACAGGTTGTGGAGATCCTGCAAAGAAATTAGATCTGGCAGAAGGAGATTTGGACCTTGCACGAATAGAGGACCCGACTGATGGTCCAGATCTCGCAGATAAACCCGGTATGGCAAGAGAAAGAGTTGTGTCTGGAGAATCTCTGGCAGGAAAAGAAGAAAAAGATTCACAAAGAGGAACATCGGGATCAGGGTCGACATTAGGGAAACAATCGGACTCCGAACCTGATTCTGCAACAAAAAATAGAAGATTACATTTTTTGTCAAAAAAGCATTCGTATTTTTATATATTATAAGTTGTAAACTTTGTTGTAATCAAGAAGTCAGATTTTACAACCGCCTGTTAATTTCCTTGCTTAACATATTTCGACCTTGGAATCCGTTCAAATAAAATTTTGTTTCTGCAGGCATATACGTATTCTTATAGGAAATTTAATTGTGCTTCTTTTTCTTGGGACAAAACGTTGTATTTTCTGATTTTTTAGATACAGACCCGAGACCCCGTGTTAAAGAAACTAAGTTTCTTTCTCAACACATTATAAATTATTTCAGGCTGGCCACTGGACCGGTTAACCTGGAATCCGGGAAATGACTGGGAATTTTATAAGACCAAGAAAAACCGGTAAATGACAGTGAACTTATTTTTTTACCGGGAATTTTACAAATTTGTAAAGAAAATAAACTGTCCAATCTAGATCTGAACCGTTTTTTAAAATAATTAGTTAAAGATTTTCCATTTTAGATTTTTAGTTCTTAAGCGATTTTAACGTTTAAAATTAAACTTTTCTAATTGGAAAGTTTTATTACTTAAGCAAATATGAACGGCCGATCGTAACTTTATAAACTACAGTGACTCTTCTATAGCGCCGATTTTGGGGCTATAGAAGAATTAGATAGATAGTATTTTAGATAATAGAATTTTAACTATTTGTTTTATTCCAAACAAAAACGTATGTTTACGAAAAAGGAAGAGATTTAAAAAAAAAATTATTTTCTTGATAGTTTATTTATTATTTGTTTATAACTAAAACCCAAAGAAAAGTTTTAATGTTCATAAAAACCCGCAACTTTCTAGAATTATTCAAAAAGAGTGTTCTTTAAATATTAATCAAATATCTAAACCGTTATTTTTGTTAACTTGAACTAATTATTACTTCATTCTAAGTAAAAATTTAAAGAAAAAGTAGAAATAATTATAAAAATAATAAAAAGTTTCAGAAATTAATTTTGTTGAATGTTATTAATTTGTAGCTTGCCCTAAGTGAAAAGTGCACAATAAACGGATCATTTTAGAAAAAAGTACAACTTTTTCTAAAGCATCAGTCCAAGAGAATATTATTTTAATTAAAAGTGAATACTTTAAACAACTATTTATGTTTACTAGAATTAACTATTACTGGCAAAAAATTCTTTACAGATATCAGACAAAGCGTGGCGCATTTATCCCATCATTCGCAGACTGGATTTCAGCCAATTGTACGATGGCGGGACCTACAGATTAAGGTCGAATTCGAACCACCAAAACCTCGGTGACCAGAACCTCGTGACCAGAACCTTGTGACCAAACCATTCTAGTTTGAGTATTTTTTTTTTTATTCAAGTAAAAAACAAATGTGTAAAATAGGAGATTACCACGCGAGGTGTATCACTTTGCAGGTAACGTTTGGTATGATGCATTTCATATTTTTTAAATCATATATGTTGAGCACTGACACAAATTTTGGACTGAACCATATGAACATTATGAAAAATTAATATGAACAATAACATTTGCAGATTCATTGTAACTCAACAAATAAGTATCTGCACACACCTAACCTGACATTATTTTTGGAGCATTTTTAGCAATTTCTAAAGAAGAGGAAAAGAAACTTTCAACGTCCATAAGTAGAGATAACGTAACCAAGCTCGTTTGTATTTTTTTGGTGCGCTCCATAGCCAAATGCAATGATATATTGCTTTTACACTTTGGAATTTAAAAATATAGTTTGTGTTAAATTTTCATAACCGAGGACTAGTTTGGTGACGTGGTCACCGTAGAACATGCCCCTAATGAAAAAATTTAGAATGTAGTTTTGGACCAACCTAATAAGCTACTTTCTTGCATCGTATCAATATTCAGAAACGATTTTTAAATGGAGAAATTAATTCCTAAGACCATCCAGAAACAATAAACATTAATACACTTAATTTTAAACAGAACGCAACATCCATAAGACAATCTTTTTTGAAATTATCCGTATTGATAAAAATATTATCGGGCTTCAATGAACTAAAATAGGTACAAACTGCTTTCTATCCAACAGCAGTAAGAATTAATTATTCACACTCACAATTATTTTTACTAAAAGTGTTCATTCCGTTAGAGCCATAGATTAGAGATGATTTAGATCAAGAATTTGTGGGCTTTGCATATTTTTCAAAAAGCACTCAGGGATTTTTTAATTAATTAAATTAAATTAAATTAATTTTTATTGAATATACGTATATGTGTACAGTTGGAAGGGTACAATATGGGTTGATAACGACACGGATGTGCACCGTTTCTGATTTTCGTAAATGTTAAACAATGTACTTAAAATCATAAATATATTATTA
Source organism: Belonocnema kinseyi (assembly GCF_010883055.1). Classification (NCBI taxonomy): domain Eukaryota; kingdom Metazoa; phylum Arthropoda; class Insecta; order Hymenoptera; family Cynipidae; genus Belonocnema; species Belonocnema kinseyi. The sequence goes on along the minus strand of NC_046658.1, from coordinate 156,905,487 downwards.
TATTCAATAATATAATTGAGGATAACGGCTAAGGATAAGACCAGAGTGTAGACAATCCTCATCTTTCTAATTGGATGAACGACTCATTAATGTATTATTGAAGAATTTAGTTAACTACGTCGCTAGTGAATATTTGAGACCTTCATCAACTTATATAATCTATTATATAGTCTTTATCTCTTAGATAAACGACGTCAAGCTTGTTTTTCTAAATATTTACGTTTCATAAGAGTCATTTTGAACAAAAAAGTTTTTGTCACACATTACTTTAAGACTGATCTTACTATTTATGTAAACTTTGAAATGTTGACAAAAGATTCGCTTATGCCTTATTTTCCCTCACGTCCTGGTGCTTCGAAACTCTAAAATTTAAAAAAAAATAGGATAACTAAGAAAAAAATGTTCGAGAGCAAAATATCTTAAGACATTTGTGTCAGATGAATCTTCTCTGCACTGGAAATGTCGCTCATGCCTGTGATAGTTTCACTTTTACAAGTATACCTTTTCTTCGACATTTTATTGAAACTGTTGTACTTTTTCTCGCATTTTGAAAAAAAGAATTCTCTCAATCGATCCATTATTGGCTGCGGTAGCATAATCACTCAAGATTCTTTGGAATTCCTCCTTTGATTCGCCCCAAGAACCATTGGAACTTGAACCAGTCAAAAGGCTTCAGAAGAATTTGCTAAAAAACAATGAAAGTCCTGATTTTTACAGATATGTGTAATTAAAATAATTTTTTATTACGTTATTTTTTCATTCATAGCAAATGAAGATTCTGAGTTATCAGTGTTGAAAGTCGACTTACTGTTATCAGTTAACTTCAGATTCATTCAGCGAGTAGAATGTTTTCAAACGAAATTTTCTGTCAAAATTAATTTTCTCCCTAATTTCCAACACAGACAGATGTAGGAATAGGAAGAGACTGAGCAAGAAAAACAAATACGAATTTTGATACACAAGAATAAATACCGTATTACGCGTAATAAAAAAAATAATTAACATTTATTCCTCGCTATTACTGAAATGCTCAGAACCGTACACATCATAGCCAAGGAGAATGAAAAGAAAGAGAGGTAAGACCTTATAAGGGACTTGCAACGATTCTCCCCGCAATATTCAGTTAAACTAATCGTCCTTATCATCGGTGCTCTTGTAGGTGCCAAGCCTTATCTCGTTGATAGCCTAAAAAGTGTCCCTGCGTATCAACAATATGCTAAAACACTTGCGGGAAAAATACAGACATCTATCGTCCTTGGGTTGCTCCGCGTTTTCAGGTTGCACGAGACTTTTGCCGGATCGTCGTATTGATTTCGTTGCAGACTGTAACCACCTATCTCACGGTCGTGAGACGTGGTTATTGCTGAAATTTTACCATGATTTCGCTGAGAGCGGGTGCAGTTTTTCAGATTAGCACCCGCTCCCAGCGAAATCCTGCTGAGGGATTTTATTAACAAACAACATTTAAAAAAAAATAAAACTTCAAAATTCTCAAAGCTACACCATTTTAAATTAAGCAATTTCACGATTCGATATGGCTTCTGCTTGAGTCCAAACCAAATCCAATCCACACTCAATCTACCTAATCTACACTCAAATTGAATCTTTTCGTTTTTACAACTCATCTGAAGGACGAAATGCTTAACGCCTACCTTGGCTACAGAACAGAAGTTCTCCTCCTTTAAAGTTTCAAAAGGCTGCAAATTTTGGGGACAACCTCTTCGCGACAAAATTAACGGCCGACGATAACGTCTGTGTCCTACGCCACACAATATCACCTACTTGGTAGCGAATGTCGCGTCTACGGCGGTTGTAATATCTCGCCTGACGGTCTGATGCTATGTCTAAGTGATGTGCGACTAAGTCTCTGAGGGCCATCAATCGTTTAACTCTGCACTCCCAATCCTCTACGGCTAACAGAACTATATTGGGGGTTTCCCTCTTCCTGTCTCCTCAACGATTTTGCCGGTCTAGGCTCTCTACCGTAATTTAAGAGCGCTGGCGACACATAAGTAGAATTATGCACAGACGTATTATACGCAAAGCGAAAGTCTGAGAGATGCTTATTCCAACTACGATGATCGCCCTCCACGATAGATGATATCATAGTTTTAAGCACCCGATTAACCCTCTCAACCGGATTAGCTTGCGCATGGTACGGTGGGGTGGTCGAGTATCTAATTCCCAATTCTTCTGTAGCCTTTTCAATTAGTTTGTTCACAAACTCAGTGCCGTTATCCGTGAACAGTACTTCTGGAGTTCCCTACCTAAAAATGATCGTTTCTTCGAAAGCCCGTTGGACATTGGCGGCATTAGCCTTCCTAAGGGGAATTATCTCGATCAATTTCGTAAACATATCCTGTAAAACCAGTATGTAGTGATAACCAACGCGGCTAGGTGGGAGCGGGCCCATAATGTCGGCCGCTACCACCGATTAAGGCTGCTCGATCCTCGCTTACCCATGAGACCAACTGGGCCTGCCTGGTCCTCTTTCATCTTTTGACACGTCTGGCATGCTCGCACGTATTTGGCACCGCCATTAAACATACCAGGCCAATAGTAAAGAAACGAAAAACGTTGGAAAGTTTTATCCACACCGAAGTGGCCAGATGTAGTATCGTGTGCTTCATTAACCGCCTGAACACGCAGTTCCAATGGCAGAACCATGCTTCCAAATCGTGTACCAATGGGTCTGTTAAATGGTCAGGACGATGGCAGTATAATCAGTCACCTTTCAACTTCCAGTCTGAAAACTGATAAAGCATCTCTAGGACCAATTCAGTTCTGCGGTTGTACTATAAATCATCGGTTCCGCCGATTGCACATACTGTCTCGGAGTCTGGTTCGTACACACGCGACAACTCGTCTGGCACGTGATGGAAAGCACCTTTTCTGTGTTTGACTTCAAAGTCACCGTATAGTTTCTCTCGGCTCCTGGCATGGATCGACTAACGAGGGCTATTACGTATTCTAAGCCATCTTAGATTTGTGTAAGGACAGCCCCCAAACCCGTATTACTCGCTTCCGTTTGCAAGCAAAATGGCAAGCTAAAATCTAATCTAGATAACGTGGGAGCAGAGCATCAACATCCTCCGCACTATTATCCAATACTCTAAGGGTTATTCTTTCCAGAGAACCGATTTCAGGACCTCTAAATAATCTCTAAATTTCATGATCTCTAAATAGTCCAAAAGCTTGCTTGCAGCACGAGTCTGGATCAAAAAGTCCGTCTAGTGGTCGGCCATCGACACTAACAGTAATAAACAGGCGCCGCTCATCCAGTACCGTATTGACTGGATCTAGCGAAATCTGAGGGACATTAACAACGAAAGGGGGAAGTGTTCGGACCCCAGAGTCACTTATCCCTACTCGTTTCCCGACCTGGGTCCCGAGCATCCGCTACAGCTCATAATAATTTGGTCGGGTTTGCCACACGTGTGGCAGAAAACCTTTTAAGGTTTAGAGCAGGTACGGTATAAGTGCCCCTACTCATTGCAGTTTCAACAGCAGCCACGCTCACTTCTTGAAGTGCCGTCAGCGGTAGTGCACACTACGGGGGCTGGCGCTTGAGGATTCACACTTCTCGCATTTGGGTCCACCGAAGCAGTCGATAAATCCGGTGCTTCAAAAGCATGGGTACCCAATAGAGGATAGCTGAAATTAGCTGGCATTATAGGTGCCTGAGGAAAGACGGGATAAACCCCATAATTAAAATAAGGCAAATAACTGCTGAAACTAGGTGTAATAAACGCTGGTGGTACGAGAGATTTGTTAACGTCTTAGTTCCTCCTCAGTTTTGTTACCAATATTTTTACCACACTGTTTGACATCCCGACTTTTGTTGTTATTGAAACTATTTAGTATAGTCCCATTATTAGTTGAATCCGAGGTAGTGGGCTCATTCTCCGTAGTAGCCACCTTTTCCGACTTTCCGGCGGTGTTACGGTAGGCAAATTCGGGTAAAACACTATTCTGAGTAGGTGGAGGGGGTACATAGGGCTTATTCATCAATTTTGATGCTTCGAACCTTTCGCCAGCATCTTCCAATTCCTTAAATATACGATACTCCGTTTTAGGAAGAGCCTCTAAATACTTAGGATGCAAATTATTGATTGCCATCTGCAATTGCTCCCTTTCCGATATCGAAGGATCGTAATGTTGAAAAATTAGGCGAAGTTCATTCCCCCATATCTGCTCCTAAAATCTATGGTAAATTGTTGTCATGTATCCCATTTATCTCCGTGGAATCCGTGGAATGGATATCTATCCATTGTAACTGATATTCCACTTCCTCAAGATCGAATGAATATCATCCCTACTCCTTTCTCCCCAGCCCGTTTGAAAACTTTTTGCATGGTTAGGGTGTAACGCTTGTGATAAGAATGGGTTATTCGCATTCAACTCCATCTTATCCTCTTTTGCCGATACCAGAGGAGCGTGGGAGGCATTTGATATATTTGTTGAATGCAAATTATACCCACCACCACCAGCCAGATCATATTCTGGAACGTAGGTTGCCATCCTTGTTCCAGTAGACTGAACTATGCCTTGAAAGGCCGAAGGGATCATAGTTGAGCGACTTAAAGGATTATATAACGGAGTCGCGTAAGTGGAGGGAGCAAACTCGATAACACTCTCCAAATTTTGGGCGAAAGTCACGCTGTTGACATTAGTAGTCGGTATAGGTAGGGGCTCTGAAGCCGTCTGGTCATTAGGGCTAGGAAGTAAGAAAGGGTTCGGCGCGTGTGACGTCATCGTAAGGACATCATGATCATTTGAAGTGGGTCGCGTAGTCGCGTTCTGCAATACCCGTAATCTTTGTATTTCTGCGGAAAAATCGCGCTCTGCATTCTCTTCCCATGACTGATGTACATGACGGCAATGTTGGTGGAACCTTATCAGGCGCCACCTCATCGCCATGTCATTTCTATCCGTCGATGGGCTGAGAAATCCTAAGGTGTCTTTAAGTTCGAAAAAACTTAGTGAACTTGCCCAGTCTATAAATAAATATAAACAGCAGCAATAAATCGAACAACAGATAAATAAATAACTACACCAACATAAATAATAACAAATTCAACAGAAGAAATCAACAACACATAATCATTTCAGTTTCTCTCAAAAGTGATTCCTTCGACAGGACAAACAGCAAACACTGATCAACATCCAGAAATATCCAGATTTATCCAGTTCATTTAGTGAAATACTTAAAATTTTCCCCTCTGTAACTTTTCCTGGCCCCAAGTTCAGCGCCAATTTTTCTAATACCCTTTGAAAGTCCCTTCGAATTTTAACCGTATTCAACGATTTACAGAATTTCTATCTCATTTGACAGCGGGATGTGTGGGGCGAGGGAAAGTCACAGAAAACACCTATATTTAAATAAAATAAAATTAGTGAACATTTAATGGAGATTGTAATTTAAAAAAAAATTAATTCGGTATTACATAAATTTGTCTAAATAGTTTCATAAAGAAGGAAGTTTTAAAATCACAAAGGGGTTCTCTATAACACTTGCACGAAAATCGCTTTAAGACTACATGCATTTTATTAACAAACAACATTAAAAAAAAAAAAAACTTCGCAATTCTCAAAGCTACACCATTTTAAATTAAGCAAGTTCACGCCTCGATATGACTTCTGTTTGAGTCCAAACCAAATTCAATCCACACTCAATCTACCTAATCTGCAATCAAATTGAATCTTATCGTTTTGACAACTCATCTGGAGGAAGAAATGCTTAATTCCTACCTTGGCTGCAGAAAAGAAGTTCTCCTCCTTTAAAGCTTCAAAAGGCTGCGTACTCAAAATTTTATTTCGTATTCTTCCTCTATGGCAGACACGAGACTGATATTCTTCCAGTTCTACCGCCTTTTTCTCCCCTCTTTGCTCATCTTCCATCGACTGGCCGGCCAAAATGGCGGCAACTGAATTTTAACAGTCAATTTCGTTCTATCTTCCCGGCCGCGTGTTCGAAGTCAGTACTGTTCGAGACTCAGTGCGTGGAGTGAAACGTGGTGCGAGTAGGTGAAGTGCCAAGTGTTATCTTAGTTAAAATAGGATGGCAGTATTAATCCCTGCCGAATTTTTGAAAAGGAGCATAACCCGTATTGCGCAGCCTAAGGCAGGACGTCA
>NC_046658.1:156896862-156899252 GCF_010883055.1 Belonocnema kinseyi | reverse complement strand
GCTATGAGAAATGTATCAGCCTTGGTGGAGATTATGTTGAGAAATAAAAAAAAAAATTCTTAAAAACGTTGTTTTTCTTGGTCAGGCCGGAAACTTATCAATCCACCCTCGTATCTCGTTGGTGAGTAAGAAGCAGCTATAGAAAAGTGCCTAAAAATGGATATAATTTCACGGCTGTAAAAAGTAGCAATAGAATATTGGCTGTAAAAAGTGGTCAACGGTGCTTGGGCCGTAAGAAAGGGGAACCGAAAAATTTGGCAGTAAGGAGTGGACAAACGTCGCGTGTCGGTGAATCGGCTCTGCTACGAACCCGACCTCGCTTCTAATGTTTAAATTCTTTTTAAGCTTCATCAATTCTATTAAATAATTCTTGAAATTACTCGATTATTTACATTTCATTAAACTTTTAATCTTACCAAAATGAAACTTTTTGATTTAAAATCGTCTACATTCTTCTTTTAATTTTGTATGAAATCCTTTAATACGTTAAAAACCTATTTAATTTTCTCTTAAAGTAAATTTTTCGAAATAAAAAATCACTAAAAATTTTCACACGAATTCAGGAAAATAATATTTTTTTTTTAAAATCTTGTTAGACCTTCTAATCTTCTAATATTTAAAAATTATTAGAATATTTTAATTATTCCTAGGAACCCAAAAGAATTATTTTTATTTTTGTGAAACTTTAAAACAAATTTGGCACGTTTCAATTATTTTTAAAACGTTTTAAAATTGTCTAAATACCTCTTAAACTTACTTACTTTTGAAAGTGCATCTCTTATACTTCCTCAAATTTAAAAATACATTTCTTAAACTAACATATACTTTAAAAAAATGTGTTACAAGATTATAAGTCAATTTCGACTTATAATCTTGTAAATTTTTCCTAGGAATTTTAGGAAAAATACTTTTATCTCCTTGAAATCTTTTTGAATTCCTTTGAAGCTTCTTAAGTTTAGTTTTGAAATCTTTATATATATCTAAATTTCTAAAGAAAATTAAGTTTAACATTCGATTTGAATTTCTTCCATTCTTCTAAATATTTCTTGAATTAACTCGATTTTTTTTATTTATTAAGCTTACAAATTGAAACATTTTGCTTTAAAATTTTTCTACATTCTTTTTAAAAATTTGAGGAAATCCCTTAATAAGTTTAAAAACCTTTTTAAATTTTTCCTCAAAGTACATTTGTTATAACTAAAAATCCTGAAAGATTTTTACACGCATCTTGAGAAAGTTTTATTTTAAATCTTGTCAGACCTTCTTGATGCATTGAAATTATTATTATTATTAAGAACAATTTTTTTTTATTTTCGTAAAATCTTACGATATTAAAAAAAAAATCTTAACAAGTTTTAATTATTTTCGAATCGTTTCAAAATTTCTGAATATCTCTTGAACTTACTTAAATTTGAAAGTACATTTTTTAAACCAGCATATACTTAAAAAAATTGTGTAACAAAATTGCACGAGAACGCTTGATAAGAATCATGTTCCTTAATTTTTCTAAAATTTTCTTGAATTGGTCGCTCCCAGATGGGAGGGTGTTGACGGCCGACAAATCCCACGTTCTGGAGACACTGCGTCCCTGACTGAGCGAAATGGCTGTGTCGAGCTTTGCCAGCGAGGGGTCCCCTTTGTCCTAATAAGGCATAAAATGCCAAACATAAAAATGTTATAGTTTGCAATCAGCAAATTAAAAATAATATATTCGGTATCTATGTTTTTTCGATTCCAACGATTTGTAACTTGCAATCAAAATATTAACATTAGAATCAGTTATGGCAGATTTTAGTTTATGTTTTGAGCCTGACTAGCTAGAATTATGGAATTTCCCGTAGAATAGTTGATAATGCATCAGTTTATTTCAGATTAAAAAATTAGTTTTCAACCAAAGTAAATGTAATACTGGAATTTTCAGATTAAAAATTTAGTTTCCAACAAAATAGTTCATTTTTAAGAAAGTAGTTCTATTATTATGTTGTGCAGTTCATTAGTTGTTTAATTTCCCATTGCAGTTCAAAATCAATTATTAAACTAGGCATTGATTTAATAATTTTTTTGACTACACAATGTTATTAAAATAAATTATAACTGATTACTTAAATTTATTATTATTATTATTATTATGTTTTTAATGAATAAGTGTTTATATAATAAGAATCAGAGGATGATCTTCAAATTTGATACAATCTATATCAGGAGCTATCTAATCTAAATATTATTAATATTTTATTTATTTATTTCTTTATGGATCCCACTCCAGATCACTTTCACAATTAAATAACATTACGACATGAATCCATGGCCGGCATGAACTCAAATCAGACTTAAGTATTGTATTGAATATTATTGAACATTATTTTAGGTAATTGTGTGGAGGAATGAAA
>NC_046658.1:156891151-156896762 GCF_010883055.1 Belonocnema kinseyi | reverse complement strand
AGCTATCTAAGGATGGTACTATAGAACGCCACCTCAAGGTAGGCCTAGTGGCGCCATCTCTTGGTCAGGCCGGAAACTTATCAATCCACCCTCGTATTTCCACTTTTTATTGTCAGCTGCTCATTTGTACTACTAACTCGGCCCATTGCCACGCGTAATCTCCTCTCTTACATACTAGGCTGGCCAACCACTGGTAATTATAATTCTGTCAGAGCGATTTTCAAAATAGGACTTAAACCATTTAATGACAGAGTTTGAAACATTACAAGATTTCAACATTTTTAGGGGTAACTTATGATTAAGCATATCAAAAGCCTTCGAAAAATAAAGCAATACTACAACCGTGATCTCCCTCTTGTCCATTGCTAATTTGAGATCCGTTGTTACTTTAGGAAAAGCAGTAAGAGTGCTATGTTTCGCCCGAAAACCTGACTGGGTCCAGTCAATGGCCTTCAATATTTCGGGAAATTTTGATAGTTGTAGATTAACAATTTTTTAAGTGGTTTGGACAGTGTACATAATAAAGAAATCGGTCGTAAGTCTTCCGGGGAAACAGGTTTAGAAATTTTAGGAAAGGGGCGAATAACAGCCTTTTCCAGATATCAGGAAAGACACCCATCTGTAGGGAAACATTATAAATATGCAAAAGCATAGGAATTGGAAGGACAAGTTTAATCGTTTTGACTGAAATTGCATTAGTTCCACTGGAATTTGATTTAATTTCAAGTGTGTTTTCTAAAAGTGTTTCAGGTGTGATGTCGTCGAAAAAAAATCAGAGTCCTTAAATGTTGAATTAATAGACGTAGTAGAAAATAATGATGATAAGTCTAGAACTGGAAATGTAAAAAGTTTTTAAAAGGTCATTAGGGGTAAAATTACTATCTATAGATTCGTGCTTGGGCGGAATTAGATGCATATGTGTAAGGACATGCAAAATGTCCTCTTTTTTATCTCTATGTGCAATCTCGTTATAATTGTATTGATTGAACGCATCTAGAATCCTAGGTTGAAATAGATCCCTAATTTTACGGCATTAAGCTCGTCTTATACTGATTTTTGTTCTTTTTGCAAAACTTCGCTTGCCATTACGTTCCCTCACCAAATTTTTAATTTTAGATGTGTATTAGCGGGCAACTTTATTAAAGTTTTTAGGGACGTGTAGCAAAGAAAATTGTTTAAATATCGAGGCTAAGTAATTAGAGAGAGCTTCAAATTTATTATTATTATTATTATTATCTGTATCTATTAATATTTTTCCCACTCATACGTCATTAAGAGTCCGCACCCATGTTTGGATTTGTTTTGAATTTACATTATTTGAAAATTTAAAGGCAATGCAAGTCGTACCGAGGCAGGCGTGACAAATGTCTAAGACAATGCACCACAGTCCAGACACCCCAAACTAAGTGATTGCAGTTGAAATCAGAAAATAGATGATGAACACAAGTAAGGAATATACTAAAATAATAATTAACAAAGTCAAAAGCGTAGCCGTAGATCTCTAGACAAATTGTCAAAAAAACTGGACAGGATTTGGTGAATGGATTTGAAGCTACTACTTTAAATATAATATGTAATAGAACTGTTACCATAGAATAGAGCTCAAGACGGTCCTGCACAAAAGGGTTGCTGGGCCGCATCCGAGATGGTCCGGAACCTCCCGACGGATCCCGAAGTTATGGGCGACGGAACATCCCGTCGTCAGTCTTGCTCGTTCGCTCGCCTAGAGGACTAATACTCTCTCCCTATCTTTTTCGTAAGTGCTCTATGTGCCGGCCAACTATGTAAGCGGCAATAAATGTCACTTTGTTGTTAACTAAACTGCTTGTACCACCCGTACTATCCTCTTTTCGACAAAAGATCTTTTCTCCTGCATTAAAAAGATATTTAATCTTCTTTTGTCTCCTTAAATCCGTCAAGAACGGAACATTCGGACATTCATAATATATTTTTTGATTATATTTAATACTAATGTCAAAAATTTCAATTTGTTCAAATACTTTTTCCCCCTGTAAATCTGTAAAAGTTACTATTTTCTGCTGTAAGTGAAAGATTTAAAAAAAAAGTAGAATTCTCTTCATCTTTTCTATGAATAGATGCAAATAATTCTAATTGATTAAATAATTTCATACTATCTTACACAAAAAATATCACTCTTAACATCTATTAATTGCTTAATTTGTTAAATAATACAATTTTAAGGTAGACAGGGAAAAATTGAAATTGTTTTAATAATTGCTGAATGTCCATTACAAGAGGGACAGCTTTCATCATTCGTCAATTGTGTCCTTAATTTGAGATAATTATAACTTTTCACTATTTAGGGGAAAAGAATTATAAAAACATTACACTTGAGTCGCGATACTGAGAAATTCAGTACTGCGAACGCCCGCTATTGAGTACGTTTTTTTAGCGATAGTGAGAACGACGTTATAACAGATAACATGTGTGCACATGGATATAAACACATATCATCTACACAGATTTAAGCATGTCAGATAGTCGGAGGAGTGGGGTCCTCTCACGTGTTTTTACTATTGAGGGCGGGCCTGCGGAAAATGTTCGCAGTACCGCGACTCGAGTGTAAATGTTTAAAAGATTTAAAAATATTTTTAATAAAAATTATTATTTCTTTCTTTTATTAGCTACACCATTCATCCCAAAAAAAAATAAATTTATACTATTTACTGAAAATAATTCTTCCATAAAATATAAAGTGTTTAAACAATGTAAAATTAGTTTAAAATACATGAAAGCTTGTCGTTTATCAAATGGAAATAATTAATGTTGAACAAAATACCGTCTTTAACATGAATTTTACATAAATTGAAAATTATTTCTTAAACCTTCCTTATTAATTGAAAAAACTATAATTCGAAAAAAGGGCAATTAAAAGTACGACTTTTTCTATTTTGTCGAATATCGAGCTTTTTCTTATTTAAAACCCCATGATAATTGTGAAATCCGAGAGGCACGGTTTGATGTTGACAGATTAAAAAAAAACGGAGCGCAAAGCGCAAGAACCAAATTTCGTGCACTCGAGGCGCACTAAAACTTAAATACAGCCATGTTAAGTTGCAGCAAAATAAGGCTTTATATTTCAAACAATTAAGCTTAGATTGCTTACAGTTTAACATTTAAGTAAAAAAGGTTTTCTTTTTATTCTAAAATTTCAAATTGAATTGGTCGCAAATGTAATAGTTTGGGCATAAATAGAGTATGATTTGTATTTGACTAAAAGCGTTTTATTATTGAACAGATTTGGAATAGTATTGCAACTTTTTTTAGAGTGAAAATGAATGAATAAAATAAAAACTTAAAATCAAAAGATTTTATATTTATGCATTCGAAACGAAACGATTTCGAAATTGAAAAATGTAAAAAATAAACTCAAGAATTTAAAAAAAGGTTGCATTGTACTTATATAAAAACTTTTTATCTCTTGCTATATGACATGTGTGATATTTAAAGTGATTGGTTAGATTATAATTCAAACAAGAAATATTCGAAAGTTGGATTTGATTGTGTTATGATGGCCTACTGGGCATTCCTTGATTTCTTGTGAAGTCATTTTTACAACATTACCGCTGCCTATGTTTATTTTTCCCCTTTTTGCCTTGAACACAGTCAGTTTAAAAAGTCCTCGAAAAATCATTTGTCTGTTTGGTAACTTTTCCAAAATTGCACATACGTCACCATTAGTCGTTGATAATACAATTTGTTCTTCGGTTGGCATTGATATGAGTTTACGCTGTTGATTTCTTATTCTAATTGGTTTATCAGGAGTAAAAAGGTATCTTCGAAGCTCGAATATCAGATTCGGATTATTCTGGGGAGTAAGTCGAATACGTCCAAGGTCATCAAATTTAGATCCAAGTACGCGAGTGAAAGTTTCCCTGAGAGCAGAAACTGGTAACCCAGCATGATCAGAAGTCTCGGCAGGTGGTGGAGACCCTGCAGAAGGATGACATCTGGCATAAGGAGACGTAGACCTGACGCGAATATGGGACGTGGCATTTAGTCGATGCCCGGTAGAAGAACCTGGCATTGCAAGCGAAAGAGTTGTGTCTACAGAATGTCTATCAAGAGAGAAAGAAGACGGTACACGACGTGGAACATCAGGATTAGATTGCTAATAAAGAAACTTTTAGACTGTAAACCTAATTCTGTAATAAATAATAGAATATTACATTTTTTTCTCAAGAAAACATTCGTATTTTTACATGATAATTAGGGGACATATTCGTAATCAAGAAACTGGGTATTACCACCGCATTTTAATTATTCTTCTCGCTAAAGATCTTTGGCTCCCGACATTTTTCGAAACAAGTTTTAATTCTAAAAGCATGTATTATTACAGTAATTTAAATCCTGCTTCTTTTTCTTGGTATAAAAAGCTTTAACTTCTACCATTTTCAAAACAAACCCGATACCACCGTTCTTTAGAAAAAAAATTCTTTTTTTAACACATTATAAATTATTTCTATATATTTATTATACTGACATCTTCTTTGGCTCGAATCATTTATTGGCAACATATTGGTACCATTCTGTAATGTGCTCGCATATCGTCCCCAAATTTGTTTGAATTAAAAAAAGTAAATCCATTTTTTTAATTATATGCAGAGGCACCGCATTTTTCAATATCACCCTTACATAAGCCTGGCTTTTAAGGTCTACTCCATGCTGAACACTTGATGTTTACATAAATTTTCTTAACAATTTATTATTGCTTTTAAAAATTTTTTCTTAGAATACAGTTAGCAAGTCGCGATACTTTCTAAATTTTTCAAATCAAAAGCCAAGTCAACCTTAAAAATTTCAGGAAAAATCGAATAAATTTCTAGCAATTATCTAAGAAAAGATAGTTGTAAACAATAATAAGTTCTTAATATAAATCGCTACAAATGAAAGTGAAAAGTGAACAAAAAGATGAAATGTTCAGAAGAAAACGCAACTTTATTGCATTATTCAAAAATAATAATAAATTGTGTAAAGAGTATTATTTCTTTACTTAAATTAATTATTACTTCAATCTATGTGAAAACTTAACAACAAGACAAAATAGTTTTTAAATAATAATAAGTCTGCTTCTATTCCGACTCGAAGCCTTGAAAAGTTTATGAGTTTCATTTGTCGAACTGGATAAGAGGTTGGCCTTCCACCAATGCCACACTATCGCATCGCCACAGACTGAGTAATAATAACACAGCCACACAAAAAAATTGTGCGGATCTGGTAACAAGACACACGTATTCCTATGGATTTTCGGACGCTGAATTCAAATTCGGTATCAAAAATCACCCATCACGTCATGGTTGAGCCATAACCTCAAAAAATGACGAAAAATCATGCACTGAGGCAAATAAATTTCAAAAGAATGCCAGTGATGCAAATTTTCACTTCAAAAACGTGTCGAAAACTGTGAAGGAGCAACCCTTGCCTGATATCAACTTATTTAACATAACTTTACCCAACAGAACCTGACCTCACCTAACCTGAATTAACAGAATTTATTGAACTACACGTAAAGCTCTGGAAGCATATTTTCCCAGTAGCAAATGTGTGCTACATCGAATGGGTCAACTCGAGCCTAACCTAGAAATAAATC